>NW_028181493.1:0-72500 GCF_963514085.1 Chelon labrosus
ATTAACAGTCACTGGGCTCAACTTCTGTACAGGCACATGGCTCCAGTCACTCACCCCGCAATGTGTGAATATGTTTACCCTCAGGTGTTTTCACTCGCCAGCAGCAGTTGCTCCAGGAGGAACACGCTGAAAGCTCCGTAGTCTCTCTTTTATCCGACCTTGGTCCACTACCTGTCTGCTGCGATCTGCACCTGCCCTCTCCCACGTCGCCCATCTCCGCTGCTTCAGCGCTGTAGAGTCAGGCTCCTTGACGTTCTCCATAGGGAATCCTCTCCTCTTCAGGTCTTTAGCCGCCTCTGCTGCGCTCACGTAGATCTGTGTGCCGCTGTCGAAAAACACCTTCAACTTGGCTGGATGTGGCGTTTGGAAGCGGATCCCTTTGGCTTTAAGCTCTCTCAGTATCCCCACATATGCCTTTCTTTTCTTCAATATTTCGGGGGGGTAATCTTGATCAAAATAGATCCTTTTCCCCTCGTAACGAACATCTTTCTTTCTCCACGCCGTACGCAGTACCTGTTCTTTCACTCTGAATTCGAGGAAGCAAATCACCAATGATCTCGGCGGTGCGTCTGGGGGAGGCTTTGGGGCGAGCGCCCGGTGGCAGCGCTGTATTCCGAGGTCCATGTCCGCGGCCGGCGGGCCGACTTCTGATTTTATTAGCTTCGTTATAAACTCCGACACATTGGACCCCTCTGATTCCTCCGGTACTCCGTAAATACGGAGATTGTTGCGGCGCGAGCGTGCTTCTAGCTCGGTTAGCTTAGCCTGCAGGGCCTCTTGGTTCTCTAGCGCCTGGGTGAGAGCCTCCTTCGCTGCCATGTCCCAGTCTTCAATGTCGGATATGCGCTGTTCGGCCTTGCCCACTCTTGCTATGGTAGCTTGTAGCTCACCTGTAGCTTCTTCGAGTTTTCGGTTGATTTCTCCTCTAAACTCGTTCAACTCCTTCTTCATGTCGTTACGAAAGGAAAGTCGAAATTCACTCATTTCACTTTTAACATCAGCCCTGAGTGCACGAATCTCGTTGTAGATGGCCTGCATGACGGGGTTAGCTTCTTCCTCGTCAGCGCCGCCATTGTTCTCATAGCTTTCCTCGTCTCCGTAGTATTTTTCTTCGACAGTCTCTCCTCTATCACGTCTTGAGCCCTGTTTACTTTTAGTCTTTTTTTGCTTATCCCCTTCCATGCTAACTTTCTGTGCAATTTTTAAATTCTAATGTTCTTCAAAGGGGATAAATATCCAACCGGTTGGGAGCGGGGTGTTTAGGCTGCCATTCGCTTCAGCGTCACCACCGGAAGTCCCATATTTTCAGTTTTGGCCACAGCCCTTCTTTGTTCTACTTCCTGGGGAGTTTCCATCTGATAAACATGTTTATACAGATCAAGATGATCTGTATTGTTACTGACACTATATACAGTAGGGAAAATAAGTATTTGATACACCGCAGATTTTGCAACTTTCCCCCCTTAGAGTCAATAAGAACTGTACTTTTCTTTTTGAACAAACTAAGCTTCTTTGCACTGCCTGTTTTTGCACAAACCACTACCTCACCAACTCAAAATGTCTTTCTCAAAGTTTAAGCAATTATTTTTTTGTAAAGTTTATTCCACCATTCTCCACACTGTACATACAGAATGTCTTATATTTTCTAGTTATTTCTCCTCCCTATATTTTCTCAGAGTATGGTCATTCTTTTGTATATTTTTTGATATATATTTTTTTAATTTTTGTATTTGTGTTTTTTTGATAACCTTTTCCCTGTTCAAAGTCGTCACTGTGTTTCTGTATATATATTTTTCTGCCAAATTCTGTGCTACTGGAACAAGGAAATTTCCCACACGTGGGATCAAATAAACGTCTTATGTCTTATATCTTATGTCTTGACCAGGTTTGCACACACTGCAGCAGGTATTTAGGACCACTCCTCCATACAGATCTCCTCCACATCTTTCAGGTTTTGAGGCTGTAGCTGACCAACACAGAGTTTCATCTCCCTAAAAAGATTTTCTATTGGGTTTAAGTCTAGAGACTGACTAGGTCACTCCAGGACCTTGAAATGCTTCCTACAGAGCCACTCCTTAGTTGCCATGGCTGTGTGTTTCAGGTCATTGTTCACCTCTTTCAGGACAGTTCACCTCTGGGTCTCTCCCAAATTGAACGGGAGGGGGGGGTTACAGTGAGTTTTTTTGCCGAAATGCCGAATAAATACATTTTATTTTCAAACTCAAAAAGAATCGTGATTTCAATCTTGACCAAAAAAATCGTGATTCTCATTTTTTCCAAAATCGAGCAGCCCTACAATACGGTGCACTCGTCCTGGTCCCTTTGCAGAAAACTACCCCCAAAGCATTATGTTTCTACCCCCATGCTTCACAGTTGGGATGGTGTTGATGGGATTGTACTCATCCTTCCTTTTCCTAAACATGGCGAGTGGAGTTTATACCAAAAAGTTGACTTTTGGTCTCATCTGACCACATGACCTTGCATGTGCTGCAGGATTTTAATCTATGATGGCGTAGTGTGTTACTAATGGTAACCATTGAGACTGTGGTCCCAGCTCTCTTCAGGTCATAGACCAGGTCCTCCTTTGTAGTTCTGGGCTGATCCCTGACCTTTCTCATGATCATTGACACTCCACGAGGCAAGATCTTGCATGGAGCCCCAGTCCGAGGGAGACTGACAGTCATCTTGAGTCCCTTCCATTTTCTAAACAGTTGTTGCCTTCTCACCAAGCTGCTGTCCTATTGTCCTGTAGCCTATCCCAGCCATGTGCAGGTCTACAGTTTTGTCTCTGGTGTCCTTTGACAGCTCTATGGTCTTGGCCATGGTGGAGCAGTTGGAGTGTGATCGATTGTGTGTGTGGACAGGTGTCTCTTATACAGATAACGAGTTCAAACTGGTGCAATTAATACAGGTAATGAGTGGAGGACAGGAGGGCCTCTTAAAGACAAACTAGCAGGTCTGTGAGAGCCAAAATCCATGCTGGTTGGTAGGTGATCAAATACTTATTTCATGCAATAAAATACAAATTAATTATTTAAAAATGTGATTTTCTGGATTTTTATTTTAGATTCTGTCTCTCACAGTTGAAGTGTACCTATGATGAAAATTACAGACCTCTCCATTCTTTATAAGGGGGGAAACTTGCAAAATGGGCGGTGTATCAAATACTTATTTTCCCCACTGTTAATAAAACTGGATTGACCTGAACTGAATTCGGTAAAAAGACAAGAGAAGGTTCAGATCTGAAGCTTTAATAGAACAAGTCCAGACACAGGAAGGTAGTCCAGGAGGTGAACACAGCAGAAGAGGAAAAGAAATAAAGGCAAAATTGAAAAGAAAGCAGACAAACCAAAAGCTGAGTGATTGATTAAAACGTATAGAGACAACTTGGAACTGTGTCGAGTGAGTTTCAGATGTTTTCTAATGAAACTGGTTGTTGATTAGTTTTTATAATGTACAGAAACATAACTGTTCATTATTCAGTGAGCTGCTGATTGAGATATGATGGTAACAGATTGAATTTAGACTTTACAGCATCTCTAATGTCTCTGTGAATTTCTCCAACAGCTGCTGAACAGGAAGGAGAGCTGAGGATTGTTCTTGTTGGGAAAACTGGATCTGGGAAGAGTGCAACAGGAAACACCATCTTAGGAAGAAAAGCTTTTGAATCTACAATGTCTCCTTCTTCAGTAACTTCAGAGTGTCAGAAGGAGACAGGATTGTTTGATGGTCAGATAGTGGATGTGGTTGATACTCCAGGTCTGTATGACAACAAATTACCTGAGGCTGTAGTGAAGAGAGAGATCGGTAAATGCATCTCATTCACTATTCCTGGTCCTCATGTGTTCTTGGTGGTGATTCAGGCAAACAGATTCACAAAAGAAGAACAGAAAACAGTGACAATCATTAAGAAGATGTTTGGAGAAGAAGCAGCCCGTTACACGATGGTCTTGTTCACCCGTGGAGATGATCTGGAGGCGGATGGAGTCTCCATAGAAGATTTCATCAAGAAAGATAAAAATCTCACTCACTTCATCAGTCAGTGTGGAGGAGGATATCATGTCTTTAACAACAGAGATAAAGATCCATCTCAGGTCAGAGAGCTGCTGAAGAAGATCAACTCAATGGTTCAAAGAAATGGAGGAAGGTGCTACACCACTGAGATGTACAAAGAAGCTGAGAGAGCCATACTAGAAGAAATCAGACGACTTCTGAGAGAAAATATACAGATGAAGCTTGAAGAAGCAAGAAGACGAGCAGAGAGAGACAACGGCTTTATTCAGACATTGGTAGATCCTACCGTAATATCTGGAGCACTTGTTGGATCACTTGTGGCAGGTCCATTGGGAGCTGTACTGGGAGGTGCAGTGGGAGCTGCATATGTGGTAGTGAAAAATAAGGAATGTGTGATTCAGTGATCTTCAGAGCTAACCATCCACACAGATCATTAAAGTAGTTTCAGAGATTAGGAGCATCATGATTTCACTAATCATTATTTGTTATTACTGGGGTTTTAGTTTCAACAATCACCTGGTCATGTGATCTCTGAGTCATTAATGATAGAAAATCATGTTTTAAATCCAGTTTGTTGTTCTGTTAAAGCTGATGATGGAGCAGTGACATATTTTACTGTTCATCTACTGTGATTCATGTATTCATATGTTCTTCATGTAACCTAATATCTAAACTCAAGTAATTAAAGATGCTTTAGAACCTCATCAGTATCATGTCTGATTTGTCATTGATTAGAAGATGGATGATTGTGTTTGTGTACTCTAATAATCTTATTACACACTTTAAGATCATCTGACTTTACTTCTGTTCACTCTGACTGCGTTCAGGGTTTAGTGATTGTTTCAGTGTACGACTGTATACAGATTTATTACTCACAGGAATATGTCATCCAGCACAATACAGCACATTAACATTAGTACGTTTACACAGCTCCTCCAGATTTAACTGACAGACTACAGCAGGAGTACTCTTAACTCAGTTTTATAAAGGTCCAGTTAGAGAAAATGTCTTGAAGCAAAGGTTCAGAAGATCATAATGTCTAACTATTTAGTATGAGATATATATTTAAGTAGTCTAGTAGCAGGTAATCATTACCTGACTGTCAAATCGATTCAATTCAATTTTATTTCTGTAGTGTCAATAACAATACAAATCGTCTCAAGACGCTTTACAAAACAAAGGTGACAGTGGCAGGAAGGCCAGCCGGGTACAGACAGAAATTAATTCAGTTCGATTCAAAAACATTTTGACAATATTTAATGTCACATAACATAGCTAACTAGACAATTCCCCTGCGGGAAATCGCGAGAGTGATGCAGTGGCCGCAGCAGTCTGCGATACCATGCTATATTGCTGTGACAGTACGATGCTACGATGCTATGATGATGCTACTATGCCGAGATGCTAAGATGCTACAATGCAATTATACTAAGATGCTATGATGCTTTAATGATCACCTGTTCATATAGTCATAATATAATCCTGGTGAAAATATTTGCGACTTACGTCGCTTACGTCGCAAATAATTTCATGTTTGACTACAAAAAGTAATGGTCAGGTCAAGACAGGTATGAAAGTATTCGCGACTTACGTCGTGAATGTCTTTACTAAGTAGCATGTCTTTACTACCATGAGCAGCAGCTATAACAAAAAGCACAACTCAAATAGTCATTTAAGGCCTGGTTCCTTCTGACTGGATGGGTGTGAGTTTTACTACTCATTACTCCTACCTGAGCAATAGTTTAACAGTTTACGGCACAGTCTTACAGTTAGATAAACAATAATATTAAACTTAACACATCCAGGCTGTAACAAGGAATCAGCGATGAAGTGAAGACCTTCAAATTGTCCTGCGAGTCCAGCTCTTTGTCTCATGTTGGACGTCACTGCAGTCTGTCTGGATCAGCTGGAGGAAAACTATAGGCAGACAAATAGACATGTCAAATAATGTTATGTAACATACTTAATATAACTCTTATGAGTGTTCAACAGCTCATTATTTATTTAATTAAAAACATCATATTATATTAAATTACTCCAATTATATATATATACTGTCATTAATGTTGTTGCAAGCCATAAATGTTTCCTACTTTATGTGGTGGAATAATATATTTTTCAGTTTGACACAGTTTAATTTAAAAATATCTTCCCTTTAAATTGTAAAACTTCAACATTATTACTGTGATAAGCCCCCGGCTTGCAACGCGGCGAATTAGCCGGCGGCTAACCCCACTAGCCTCCGCGTTAGCTCACGGCTCACTGCCGCGGCTAATTCGTGTTTAACTCCCGCGGGTCCGCGGTTAAATCCCGGTTAGCTAGCGGTTAGCTCGAGGCTAACTCCGCGGTTGAGTCCGCGGCGTTAAGGTAGCGGCTAGCTAGCTCCGTTAGCTCCGCTAGCTTGCTAACATACATGAGCTATGCTGGAAGGCTAGTCGTCGGCTAAATCACTGGGCGGCTAGTCGTTAGCGTCTGTTAGCAGTTTAGCTATTCACTGACCTAATAAGATGAAGGAAACGGGTCAGGGATGTTGTGTCAGGAGTTTCAGCAAAGCAGCCAGATATAATTTGTGTTTAAAATAAAGGAAAAGGTCAAACATGACTGAGAAATTGTCAGTCAGTCAATGAGAAGAGCCATAGCTAAGAGGCCCAGCAGCTGTGTGAAAGCACCAAGGGAGACAGGGGTGGTTTGGGGGGTTTTAATGTTTTGGCAGATCATGTTTTCCACTGAGAGCTCTTTTCCCGCCTCTCGTCCCCTCCTGCTGCGTGTGTAAGCTGGTTGGGGTCTGGTTGTCATGGCTACCAGGGTCAACTGACGCTGAAGTCTCCTTCTCTCTCTCACCTCTGCCTGAGTCAGAGGGAAAGTGCAAACTAGGATTTGCCCTCCGAACAAATGCTCATAAATCAAAAACTACAAGTCCTATCGGGAAAACGAACACATCGTGAGCGTCAGCCGAGGGTTTTCTACAATTTAGTGTTGTTCCCACGCGCCTACTGCGAAAATTGTGGCCGTAGTCGTTTTAGAAAAAAAGTATGCGACGTGAAAAATCGTCGAAAAATCGCTCTCGCTTTCCACATACACACACATGGGGAAAAATTCGAAAACTGGTCGGCGCACTCCTCGCTCGGAGGAGCCTGCAGCCCAAACCGTACGTCTCACACAAATAAAACCCACACCATCTGAAAGCCAACAAAAATCCCTACGTTTTTACGTATTTTTTATCTCTGTACCTCAAAAACTGTGGCCACCACGTGAGATTGAACCTTTTTTTTTCAGAATATCACCGAAACTCTGAAGTTAGAGTGTCGGTCAGAGTGGGCCCATAGAGCCCCATTATAAACGCTGATTTTTAATTTTTTTCCCCAAATTTCACCAAAACGTAAACTGCGACCCTGACCAAACCGTAAAAGGTATCGAAACGCCGTTTTCAGGAAGAGAAAGATACACTTCCCGTGCCTCGTACAAACTTCCAAGCAAGTTTCTACTACAAAGCATGGCCGAGTAATCACTCGACAAAGCCAAGCTGTAAATTTTGGAATGTTGCCGCTTTTTTCGGGCTTCTCCATTCATTTCAATGGGAAATTTATCGCGTTTTTTTCGCGACTACGTCGCGAAAAAATCTTGTTTGAAAGAACTGTATAGAAGCACACCGAGTCCGATCGAGACGCACGTTTTGATGTATTTTGTGTCTGTGTGCGACGCACGGTATTTGAGTTGAAAAGTTTCGAAAAATCGGGTGTGGAAAAAGTTTAATAATAAGAAGAAAAAACGTAGTGAAGAACAATAGTTTGCAGTGCTTCGCACTGCAAACTATTGACTCCCATAGCTTTGCTATGAGGGTCAATAGTTTGCATTGCGTAGCACTGCATCACTAATAAGAAGAAAAAACGTAGTGAAGAACAATAGTTTGCAGTGCTTCGCACTGCAAACTATTGACTCCCATAGCTTTGCTATGAGGGTCAATAGTTTGCATTGCGTAGCACTGCATCACTAACTAGACAATTCCCCTGCGGGAAATCGCGAGAGTGATGCAGTGGCCGCAGCAGTCTGCGATACCATGCTATATTGCTGTGATAGTACGATGCTACGATGCTATGATGATGCTACTATGCCAAGATGCTACTACAGTGCTATGATGCTAAGATACTAAGATGCTATGATACTAAGATGCTACAAAGCTAAGATACTATGTTGCTACGATGCTAAGATGCTACAATGCAATTATACTAAGATGCTATGATGCTTTAATGATCACCTGTTCATATAGTCATAATATAATCCTGGTGAAAATATTTGCGACTTACGTTGCAAATAATTTCATGTTTGACTACAAAAAGTAATGGTCAGGTCAAGACAGGTATGAAAGTATTCGCGACTTACGTCGCGAATGTCTTTACTAAATAGCATGTCTTTACTACCATGAGCAGCAGCTATAACAAAAAGCACAACTCAAATAGTCATTTAAGGCCTGGTTCCTTCTGACTGGATGGGTGTGAGTTTGATGTCATGCAGGGTACAACAAACCAAACAGGATGAGGAGGATGCAGTAGGCCTGGCTGAGAGAGAGAGACACTGAGAAGGGTCGTCCTTTATGCTTCGCCTTCTACAAACTGAAGGGCAGGTACAGGCAGCAGACCCCTCCCAGCTCCACCTGAAAGCCAGCATCAAATAAGGAAGAGAGTGGGAGGGATCGTCACACCCCCACCTTTAAGAGGGCTGTCCTCACTAGGATCCCCAGACAAAGAACGAGCAAATCGTAATAATTGATCGTTAATCATAATCATTTTAACAATAAAACTCATTACTCCTACCTGAGCAATTAGTTTAACAGTTTACGGCACAGTCTTACAGTTAGAAAAACATCAATATTAAACTTAACACATCCAGGCTGTAACAAGGAATCAGCGATGAAGTGAAGACCTTCAAATTGTCCTGCGAGTCCAGCTCTTTGTCTCATGTTGGACGTCACTGCAGTCTGTCTGGATCAGCTGGAGGAAAACCATACACAGACAAATAGACATGTCAAATAATGTTATGTAACATACTGAATATAACTCTTATGAGTGTTCAACAGCTCATTATTTATTTAATTAAAAACATCATATTATATTAAATTACTCCAATTATATATATACTGTCATTAATATTGTTGCAAGCCATAAATGTTTCCTACTTTATGTGGTGGAATAATATATTTTTCAGTTTGACACAGTTTAATTTAAAAATATCTTCCCTTTAAATTGTAAAACTTCAACATTATTACTGTGATAAGCCCCCGGCTTGCAACGCGGCGAATTAGCCGGCGGCTAACCCCACTAGCCTCCGCGTTAGCTCACGGCTAACTGCCGCGGCTAATTCGTGTTTAACTCCCGCGGGTCCGCGGTTAAATCCCGGTTAGCTAGCGGTTAGCTAGCGGTTAGCTCGAGGCTAACTCCGCGGTTGAGTCCGCGGCGTTAAGGTAGCGGCTAGCTAGCTCCGTTAGCTCCGCTAGCTTGCTAACATACATGAGCTATGCTGGAAGGCTAGTCGTCGGCTAAATCACTGGGCGGCTAGTCGTTAGCGTCTGTTAGCAGTTTAGCTAGTCACTGACCTAATAAGATGAAGGAAACGGGTCCGGGATGTTGTGTCAGGAGTTTCAGCAAAGCAGCCAGATTTGTGTTTAAAATAAAGGAAAAGGTCAAACATGAAGTTGTCATTCAGTCAATGAGAAGAGCTATAGCTAAGAGGCCCAGCAGCTGTGTGAAAGCACCATGGCAGACAGGGATGGTTTGGGGGGTTTTAATGTTTTGGCAGATCATGTTTTCCACTGAGAGCTCTTTTCCCGCCTCTCGTCCCCAGCAGCTGCGTGTGTGAACGTGTGTAAGCTGGTTGGGGTCTGGTTGTCATGGCTACCAGGGTCAACTGCTCCTGTTAGAATGTCAGTTGGAAGACGGGGAAAGAGAGAGAAAATGCTGAAAAATCGCCTCGAACAGGAAGGACTTGTGGCCAAACCGTATTTCCAATCATTGAACCGACTTAACTTTGGGCATCTTGAGGCTTTCCTGAACGTCTAGATGTGTAATTTGTAGGTAAAATGAAGAAATGTGACCTATTCAAAGCGATTCAAAGAAAGGTTACGTCTGCTTTCCTCCAGAAATTTCCCTGCCTTTTTAACATGGCAGTCTATGGAGCTGTGGGTGGGTGTTGCTGGCGCATCTTTGTGTCTGACGCCAAAACTATAAGACTTACAGCTTTAGCAGACGAATTTGAGTGAGAAGACACATTTTCCTACATTTCTATGTATAAATTATGTCTGTCGTGTGAAATTTGTGGCCACGGGAGCAGTTTCTGTGCAGTTTTTTGACTAACTTTCTTCTCTCCTCCTCACTCTAGCTGATGATGTCATCCACTCTAGCACAAACATTCCGCGCAATACACACCCATTATAAACCCTGAAATTTGAGTAAAAACCTACACAACTCTGAGGCTTCATAGTTTAAAAACGGTAAAAGTTGTCGATAAGTGAAGTGAATCTCTGAAGAGAAGGCAAGAGTACCTACGTTTTAAAGTTTAAATGAAGTCTCTCGGTTAAAGTATGCCAGAGCAGTTCATTGTTGAAAATGTCTGTTGAATTTTTTTTTTTTTCGGGCTTCTCCATTCATTTCAATAGGGAAATTTGTCGCAGTTTTTTCGCGACTACGTCGCGAAAAAATCTTGTTTGAAAGAACTGTATAGAAGCACACCGAGTCCGATCGAGACGCACGTTTTGATGTATTTTGTGTCTGTGTGCGACGAACGGTATTTGAGTTGAAAGGTTTCGAAAATGCGTAGGAAAAAGTTTAATAATAACTAGACAATTCCCCTGCGGGAAATCGCGAGAGTGATGCAGTGGCCGCAGCAGTCTGCGATACCATGCTATATTGCTGCGACAGTACGATGCTACGATGCTATGATGATGCTACTATGCCAAGATGCTACAATGCTATGATGCTAAGATACTAAGATGCTATGATACTAAGATGCTACAAAGCTAAGATACTATGTTGCTACGATGCTAAGATGCTACAATGCAATTATACTAAGATGCTATGATGCTTTAATGATCACCTGTTCATATAGTCATAATATAATCCTGGTGAAAATATTTGCGACTAACGTTGCAAATAATTTCATGTTTGACTACAAAAAGTAATGGTCAGGTCAAGACAGGTATGAAAGTATTCGCGACTTACGTCGCGAATGTCTTTACTAAGTAGCATGTCTTTACTACCATGAGCAGCAGCTATAACAAAAAGCACAACTCAAATAGTCATTTAAGGCCTGGTTCCTTCTGACTGGATGGGTGTGAGTTTGATGTCATGCAGGGTACAACAAACCAAACAGGATGAGGAGGATGCAGTAGGCCTGGCTGAGAGAGAGAGACACTGAGAAGGGTCGTCCTTTATGCTTCGCCTTCTACAAACTGAAGGGCAGGTACAGGCAGCAGACCCCTCCCAGCTCCACCTGAAAGCCAGCATCAAATAAGGAAGAGAGTGGGAGGGATCTCACTAGGATCCCCAGACAAAGAACGAGCAAATCGTAACAATTGATCGTTAATCATAATAATTTTAACAATAAAACTCATTACTCCTACCTGAGCAATAGTTGAACAGTTTACGGCACAGTCTTACAGTTAGATAAACAATAATATTAAACTTAACACATCCAGGCTGTAACAAGGAATCAGCGATGAAGTGAAGACCTTCAAATTGTCCTGCGAGTCCAGCTCTTTGTCTCATATTGGACGTCACTGCAGTCTGTCTGGATCAGCTGGAGGAAAACTACAGGCAGACAAATAGACATGTCAAATAATGTTATGTAACATACTTAATATAACTCTTATGAGTGTTCAACAGCTCATTATTTATTTAATTAAAAACATCATATTATATTAAATTACTCCAATTATATATATATATATACTGTCATTAATGTTGTTGCAAGCCATAAATGTTTCCTACTTTATGTGGTGGAATAATATATTTTTCAGTTTGACACAGTTTAATTTAAAAATATCTTCCCTTTAAATTGTAAAACTTCAACATTATTACTGTGATAAGCCCCCGGCTTGCAAGGCGGCGAATTAGCCGGCGGCTAACCCCACTAGCCTCCGCGTTAGCTCACGGCTAACTGCCGCGGCTAATTCGTGTTTAACTCCCGCGGGTCCGCGGTTAAATCCCGGTTAGCTAGCGGTTAGCTAGCGGTTAGCTCGAGGCTAACTCCGCGGTTGAGTCCGCGGCGTTAAGGTAGCGGCTAGCTAGCTCCGTTAGCTCCGCTAGCTTGCTAACATACATGCGCTATGCTGGCAGGCTAGTCGTCGGCTACATCACTGGGCGGCTAGTCGTTTTAATGTTTTGGCAGATCATGTTTTCCACTGAGAGCTCTTTTCCCGCCTCTCGTCCCCTGCAGCTGCGTGTGTGAACGTGTGTAAGCTGGTTGGGGTCTGGTTGTCATGGCTACCAGGGTCAACTGCTCCTGTTAGAATGTCAGTTGGAAGACGGGGAGAGAGAGAGAGAAAATGCTGAAATATCGCCTCGAACAGGAAGGACTTGTGGCCAAACCGTATTTCCAATCATTGAACCGACTTAACTTTGGGCATCTTGAGGCTTTCCTGAACGTCTACATATGTAATTTGTGGGTAAAATGAAGAAATGTGACCTATTTAAAGCGATTCAAAGAAAGGTTACTTCTGCTTTCCTCCAGAAATTTCCCTGCCTTTTTAACATGGCAGTCTATGGAGCTGTGGGTGGGTGTTGCTGGCGCATCTTTGTGTCTGACGCCAAAACTATAAGACTTACAGCTTTAGCAGACGAATTTGAGTGAGAAGACACATTTTCCTACGTTTCTATGTATAAATTATGTCTGTCGTGTGAAATTTGTGGCCACAGGAGCAGTTTCTGTGCAGTTTTTTGACTAACTTTCTTCTCCCCTCCTCACTCTAGCTGATGATGTCATCCACTCTAGCACAAACATTCCGCGCAATACACACCCATTATAAACCCTGAAATTTGAGTAAAAACCTACACAACTCTGAGGCTTCATAGTTTAAAAACGGTAAAAGTTGTCGATAAGTGAAGTGAATCTCTGAAGAGAAGGCAAGAGTATCTACGTTTTAAAGTTCAAATGAAGTCTCTCGGTTAAAGTATGCCAGAGCAGTTCATTGTTGAAAATGTCTGTTGAAATTTTTTTTTTTTCGGGCTTCTCCATTCATTTCAATTGGGAAATTTATCGCAGTTTTTTCGCGACTACGTCGCGAAAAAATCTTGTTTGAAAGAACTGTATAGAAGCACACCGAGTCCGATCGAGACGCACGTTTTGATGTATTTTGTGTCTGTGTGCAACGAACGGTATTTGAGTTGAAAGGTTTCGAAAATCGCGTAGGAAAAAGTTTAATAATAAGAAGAAAAACGTAGTGAAGAACAATAGTTTGCAGTGCTTCGCACTGCAAACTATTGACTCCCATAGCTTTGCTATGAGGGTCAATAGTTTGCATTGCGTAGCACTGCATCACTAACTGGACAATTCCCCTGCGGGAAATCGCGAGAGTGATGCAGTGGCCGCAGCAGTCTGCGATACCATGCTATATTGCTGTGACAGTACGACGCTACGATGCTATGATGATGCTACTATGCCAAGATGCTACAGCGCTATGATGCTAAGATACTAAGATGCTATGATACTAAGATGCTACAAAGCTAAGATACTATGTTGCTACGATGCTAAGATGCTACAATGCAATTATACTAAGATGCTATGATGCTAAGATACTACAATGAGATACTACAATAAGAGATACTACAATAAGATACTACAATGCATCATAGTATTGTAGCATCATTAAAGCAACATAGCATGGTAGCATCATTAAAGCATCTTAGCATCATAGCATTGTAGCATCTTAGCATCATAGCATTCAAATAGTCATTTAAGGCCTGGTTCCTTCTGACTGGATGGGTGTGAGTTTGATGTCATGCAGGGTACAACAAACCAAACAGGATGAGGAGGATGCAGTAGGCCTGGCTGAGAGAGAGAGACACTGAGAAGGGTCGTCCTTTATGCCCTTCTACAAACTGAAGGGCAGGTACAGGCAGCAGAGCCCTCCCAGCTCCACCTGAAAGCCAGCATCAAATAAGGAAGAGAGTGGGAGGGATCTCACTAGAATCCCCAGACAAAGAACGAGCAAATCGTAACAATTGATCGTTAATCATAATAATTTTAAAAATAAAACTCATTACTCCTACCTGAGCAATAGTTTAACAGTTTACGGCACAGTCTTACAGTTAGAAAAACAATAATATTAAACTTAACACATCCAGGCTGTAACAAGGAATCAGCGATGAAGTGAATACCTTCAAATTGTCCTGCGAGTCTGGATCAGCTGGAGGAAAACTATAGGCAGACAAATAGACATGTCAAATAATGTTATGTAACATACTTAATATAACTCTTATGAGTGTTCAACAGCTCATTATTTATTTAATTAAAAACATATTATATTAAATTACTCCAATTATATATATACTGTCATTAATGTTGTTGCAAGCCATAAATGTTTCCTACTTTATGTGGTGGAATAATATATTTCTCAGTTTGACACAGTTTAATTTAAAATATCTTCCCTTTAAATTGTAAAACTTCAACATTATTACTGTGATAAGCCCACGGCTTGCAACGCGGCGAATTAGCCGGCGGCTAACCCCACTAGCCTCCGCGTTAGCTCACGGCTAACTGCCGCGGCTAATTCGTGTTTAACTCCCGCGGGTCCGCGGTTAAATCCCGGTTAGCTAGCGGTTAGCTCGAGGCTAACTCCGCGGTTGAGTCCGCGGCGTTAAGGTAGCGGCTAGCTAGCTCCGTTAGCTCCGCTAGCTTGCTAACATACATGCGCTATGCTGGAAGGCTAGTCGTCGGCTAAATCACTGGGCGGCTAGTCGTTAGCGTCTGTTAGCAGTTGAGCTATTCACTGACCTAATAAGATGAAGGAAACGGGTCCGGGATGTTGTGTCAGGAGTTTCAGCAAAGCAGCCAGATATAATTTGTGTTTAAAATAAAGGAAAAGGTCAAACATGACTGAGAAATTGTCATTCAGTCAATGAGAAGAGCTATAGCTAAGAGGCCCAGCAGCTGTGTGAAAGCACCATGGCAGACAGGGATGGTTTGGGGGGTTTTAATGTTTTGGCAGATCATGTTTTCCACTGAGAGCTCTTTTCCCGCCTCTCGTCCCCAGCAGCTGCGTGTGTGAACGTGTGTAAGCTGGTTGGGGTCTGGTTGTCATGGCTACCAGGGTCAACTGCTCCTGTTAGAATGTCAGTTGGAAGACGGGGAAAGAGAGAGAAAATGCTGAAAAATCGCCTCGAACAGGAAGGACTTGTGGCCAAACCGTATTTCCAATCATTGAACCGACTTAACTTTGGGCATCTTGAGGCTTTCCTGAACGTCTACATATGCAGTTTGTGGGTAAAATGACGAAATGTGACCTATTCTAAGCGATTCAAAGAAAGGTTACGTCTGCTTTCCTCCAGAAATTTCCCTGCCTTTTTAACATGGCAGTCTATGGAGCTGTGGGTGGGTGTTGCTGGCGCATCTTTGTGTCTGACGCCAAAACTATAAGACTTACAGCTTTAGCAGACGAATTTGAGTGAGAAGACACATTTTCCTACGTTTCTATGTATAAATTATGTCTGTCGTGTGAAATTTGTGGCCACGGGAGCAGTTTCTGTGCAGTTTTTTGACTAACTTTCTTCTCCCCTCCTCACTCTAGCTGATGATGTCATCCACTCTAGCACAAACATTCCGCGCAATACACACCCATTATAAACCCTGAAATTTGAGTAAAAACCTACACAACTCTGAGGCTTCATAGTTTAAAAACGGTAAAAGTTGTCGCTAAGTGAAGTGAATCTCTGAAGAGAAGGCAAGAGTACCTACGTTTTAAAGTTTAAATGAAGTCTCTCGGTTAAAGTATGCCAGAGCAGTTCATTGTTGAAAATGTCTGTTGAAATATTTTTTTTTTCGGGCTTCTCCATTCATTTCAATTGGGAAATTTGTCGCAGTTTTTTCGCGACGTAGTCGCGAAAAAATCTTGTTTGAAAGAACTGTATAGAAGCACACCGAGTCCGATCGAGACGCACGTTTTGACGTATTTTGTGTCTGTGTGCGACAAACGGTATTTGAGTTGAAAGGTTTCGAAAATCGGCCGTAGGAAAAAGTTTAATAATAACTAGACAATTCCCCTGCGGGAAATCGCGAGAGTGATGCAGTGGCCGCAGCAGTCTGCGATACCATGCTATATTGCTGTGATAGTACGATGCTACGATGCTATGATGATGCTACTATGCCAAGATGCTACAATGCTATGATGCTAAGATACTAAGATGCTACAAAGCTAAGATACTATGTTGCTACGATGCTAAGATGCTACAATGCAATTATACTAAGATGCTATGATGCTTTAATGATCACCTGTTCATATAGTCATTATATAATCCTGGTGAAATTATTTGCGACTTACGTCGCAAATAATTTCATGTTTGACTACAAAAAGTAATGGTCAGGTCAAGACAGGTATGAAAGTATTCGCGACTTACGTCGCGAATGTCTTTACTAAGTAGCATGTCTTTACTACCATGAGCAGCAGCTATAACAAAAAGCACAACTCAAATAGTCATTTAAGGCCTGGTTCCTTCTGACTGGATGGGTGTGAGTTTGATGTCATGCAGGGTACAACAAACCAAACAGGATGAGGAGGATGCAGTAGGCCTGGCTGAGAGAGAGAGACACTGAGAAGGGTCGTCCTTTACGCCCTTCTACAAACTGAAGGGCAGGTACAGGCAGCAGACCCCTCCCAGCTCCACCTGAAAGCCAGCATCAAATAAGGAAGAGAGTGGGAGGGATCGTCACACCCCCACCTTTAAGAGGGCTGTCCTCACTAGGATCCCCAGACAAGGAACGAGCAAATCCTCGTCAGTCAAACATGACTGAGAAGTTGTCATTCAGTCAATGAGAGGAGCTATAGCTAGGAGGCCCAGCAGCTGTGTGGAAGCACCAACTGAGGAGGGAGGGAGAGAGGGAGAGAGGGGGGTTCATGGGGTGTTCTGCCTCCCTACTGTAATGAATGTAATGCTGTGAGAGTCCCTAATGTTTTGTCGGTCTGTGTCTGTAATGCTATAGTGGGAGGGGAGGTGGGAGGTTGGAGTGGGGGGGTCATAGTGTCAGGTTCTGGCTCCCTACTATAGTCCTGTAATGGGTTTAGGGGGTCATAATGTTTTGGCAGTCTATTACTGTAATGCTTAAATGGAGTGGAGGGGGGTCATAGTGTCAGATTCTGGCTCCCAACTATAGTCCTGTAATGGGTTAAGTGGTCATAATGTTTTGGCAGTCTCTTACTATAATGGTTAAATGGAGTGGGGGGGGGGTCATAGTGTCAGATTCTGCAGCCCTACTATAGTCCTGTAATGGGTTAAGTGGTCATAATGTTTTGGCACTCTCTTACTGTAATGGTTAAATGGAGTGGGGGGGGGGGGGTCACAGTGTCAGATTCTGCCACCCTACTATAGTCCTGTAATGGGTTGAGGGGTCATAATGTTTTGGCAGTCTGTGTCTGTAATGCTATAGTGGGAGGGGGGGTGGGGGGGTTGGAGTGGGGGGGTCATAATGTCAGGTTCTGGCCCCCTACAGTACTGCAGTAATGGTTTGGGGGGGTTTTAATGTTTTGGCAGATACTGTTTTCCACTGAGAGCTCTTTTCCCGCCTCTGGTCCCCTTCTGCTGCGTGTGTAAGCTGGTTGGGGTCTGGTTGTCATGGCTACCAGGGTCAACTGCTGCTGAAGTCTCCCTCTCACCTCTGCCTGAGTGAGAGGGAAAGTGCAAACTAGGATTTGCCCTCCGAACAAATGCTTGTATCTCAAAAACTACAAGTGCTACCGAGAAAACAAACACATCGTGAGCGTCAGCCAAGGGTTTTCTACAATTTAGTGTTGTCGCCACGCGCGTACTGCCAAAATTGTGGCCGTAGTCGTTTTGGAAAGAAAGTATGCGACACGAAAATCGTCGAGAAATCCCTCTCGATTTCCACATACACACACATGGGGAAAAATTCGAAAAGCTGTCGCCGCACTCCTCGCTCAGAGGAGCCTCCAGTCCAAACCGTACGTCCCACACAAATCAAACCAACACCATCTTAAAGCCAACAAAAATCCCTACGTTTTTATGTATTTTTTATCTCTGTACCTCAAAAACTGTGGCCACCACATGAGATTGAACCTTTTTTTTTCAGAATATCACCGAAACTCTGAAGTTAGAGTGAGCGTCAGAGGGAGGGATTTTTAATTTTTTTCCCCAGATTTCACCAAACGTAAACTGCGACCCTGACCAAACCGTAAAAGGTATCGAAACGCCGTTTTCAGGAAGAGAAAGCTACACTTCCCGTGCCTCGTACAAACTTCCAAGCAAGTTTCTACTACAAAGCATGGCCGAGTAATCGCTGGACAAAGCCAAGCTGGACATTTTGGAATGTTGCCGCTTTTTTCGGGCTTCTCCATTCATTTCAATGGGAAATTGATCGCGGTTTTTTCGCGACTACGTCGCGAAAAAATCTTGTTTGAAAGAACTGTATAGAAGCACACCGAGTCCGATCGAGACGCACGTTTTGATGTATTTTGTGTCTGTGTGCGACGAACAGTATTTGAGTTGAAAGGTTTCGAAAATCGGCCGTAGGAAAAAGTTTAATAATAATAAGAAGAAAAACGTAGTGAAGAACAATAGTTTGCAGTGCTTCGCACTGCAAACTATTGACTCCCATAGCTTTGCTATGAGGGTCAATAGTTTGCATTGCGTAGCACTGCATCACTAACTAGACAATTCCCCTGCGGGAAATCGCGAGAGTGATGCAGTGGCCGCAGCAGTCTGCGATACCATGCTATATTGCTGTGATAGTACGATGCTACGATGCTATGATGATGCTACTATGCCAAGATGCTACTACAATGCTATGATGCTAAGATACTAAGATGCTATGATACTAAGATGCTACAAAGCTAAGATACTATGTTGCTACGATGCTAAGATGCTACAATGCAATTATACTAAGATGCTATGATGCTTTAATGATCACCTGTTCATATAGTCATAATATAATCCTGTTGAAAATATTTGCGACTTACGTTGCAAATAATTTCATGTTTGACTACAAAAAGTAATGGTCAGGTCAAGACAGGTATGAAAGTATTCGCGACTTACGTCGCGAATGTCTTTACTAAGTAGCATGTCTTTACTACCATGAGCAGCAGCTATAACAAAAAACACAACTCAAATAGTCATTTAAGGCCTGGTTCCTTCTGACTGGATGGGTGTGAGTTTGATGTCATGCAGGGTACAACAAACCAAACAGGATGAGGAGGATGCAGTAGGCCTGGCTGAGAGAGAGAGACACTGAGAAGGGTCGTCCTTTACGCCCTTCTACAAACTGAAGGGCAGGTACAGGCGGCAGACCCCTCCCAGCTCCACCTGAAAGCCAGCATCAAATAAGGAAGAGAGTGGGAGGGATCTCACTAGGATCCCCAGACAAAGAACGAGCAAATCGTAACAATTGATCGTTAATCATAATCATTTTAACAATAAAACTCATTACTCCTACCTGAGCAATAGTTTAACAGTTTACGGCACAGTCTTACAGTTAGAAAAACAATAATATTAAACTTAACACATCCAGGCTGTAACAAGGAATCAGCGATGAAGTGAAGACCTTCAAATTGTCCTGCGAGTCCAGCTCTTTGTCTCATGTTGGACGTCACTGCAGTCTGTCTGGATCAGCTGGAGGAAAACTATAGGCAGACAAATAGACATGTCAAATAATGTTATGTAACATACTTAATATAACTCTTATGAGTGTTCAACAGCTCATTATTTATTTAATTAAAAACATCATATTATATTAAATTACTCCAATTATATATATATACTGTCATTAATGTTGTTGCAAGCCATAAATGTTTCCTACTTTATGTGGTGGAATAATATATTTTTCAGTTTGACACAGTTTAATTTAAAAATATCTTCCCTTTAAATTGTAAAACTTCAACATTATTACTGTGATAAGCACCCGCTAGCAAGGTGGCGAATTAGCCGGCGGCTAACCCCACTAGCCTCCGCGTTAGCTCACGGCTAACTGCCGCGGCTAATTCGTGTTTAACTCCCGCGGGTCCGCGGTTAAATCCCGGTTAGCTAGCGGTTAAATCCCGGTTAGCTCGCGGTTAGCTCGAGGCTAGCTCGCGGTTAGCTCGAGGCTAACTCCGCGGTTGAGTCCGCGGCGGTTAGCTAGCGGCTAGCTAGCTCCGTTAGCTCCGCTAGCTTGCTAACATACATGAGCTATGCTGGAAGGCTAGTCGTCGGCTAAATCACTGGGCGGCTAGTCGTTAGCGTCTGTTAGCAGTTAAGCTATTCACTGACCTAATAAGATGAAGGAAACGGGTCAGGGATGTTGTGTCAGGAGTTTCAGCAAAGCAGCCAGATATAATTTGTGTTTAAAATAAAGGAAAAGGTCAAACATGACTGAGAAATTGTCAGTCAGTCAGTCAATGAGAAGAGCTATAGCTAAGAGGCCCAGCAGCTGTGTGAAAGCACCAAGGGAGACAGCGATGGTTTGGGGGGTTTTAATGTTTTGGCAGATCATGTTTTCCACTGAGAGCTCTTTTCCCGCCTCTCGTCCCCTCCTGCTACGTGTGTAAGCTGGTTGGGGGCTGGTTGGGGTCTGGTTGTCATGGCTACCAGGGTCAACTGACGCTGAAGTCTCCTTCTCTCTCTCACCTCTGCCTGAGTCAGAGGGAAAGTGCAAACTAGGATTTGCCCTCCGAACAAATGCTCATAAATCAAAAACTACAAGTCCTATCGGGAAAACGAACACATCGTGAGCGTCAGCCGAGGGTTTTCTACAATTTAGTGTTGTTCCCACGCGCCTACTGCAAAAATTGTGGCCGTAGTCGTTTTAGAAAAAAAGTATGCGACGTGAAAAATCGTCGAAAAATCGCTCTCGCTTTCCACATACACACACATGGGGAAAAATTCGAAAACTGGTCGGCGCACTCCTCGCTCGGAGGAGCCTGCAGCCCAAACCGTACGTCCCACACAAATAAAACCCACACCATCTGAAAGCCAACAAAAATCCCTACGTTTTTACGTATTTTTTATCTCTGTACCTCAAAATCTGTGGCCACCACGTGAGATTGAACCTTTTTTTTTCAGAATATCACCGAAACTCTGAAGTTAGAGTGTCGGTCAGAGTGGGCCCATAGAGCCCCATTATAAACGCTGATTTTTAATTTTTTTCCCCAAATTTCACCAAAACGTAAACTGCGACCCTGACCAAACCGTAAAAGGTATCGAAACGCCGTTTTCAGGAAGAGAAAGCTACACTTCCCGTGCCTCGTACAAACTTCCAAGCAAGTTTCTACCACAAAGCATGGCCGAGTAATCACTCGACAAAGCCAAGCTGTAAATTTTGGAATGTTGCCGCTTTTTTCGGGCTTCTCCATTCATTTCAATGGGAAATTTATCGCATTTTTTTCGCGACTACGTCGCGAAAAAATCTTGTTTGAAAGAACTGTATAGAAGCACACCGAGTCCGATCGAGACGCACGTTTTGATGTATTTTGTGTCTGTGTGCGACGAACGGTATTTGAGTTGAAAAGTTTCGAAAATCCGTAGGAAAAAGTTTAATAATAATAAGAAGAAAAAACGTAGTGAAGAACAATAGTTTGCAGTGCTTCGCACTGCAAACTATTGACTCCCATAGCTTTGCTATGAGGGTCAATAGTTTGCATTGCGTAGCACTGCATCACTAATAACTAGACAATTCCCCTGCGGGAAATCGCGAGAGTGATGCAGTGGCCGCAGCAGTCTGCGATACCATGCTATATTGCTGTGATAGTACGATGCTACGATGATGCTACTATGCCAAGATGCTACTACAATGCTATGATGCTAAGATACTAAGATGCTATGATACTAAGATGCTACAAAGCTAAGATACTATGTTGCTACGATGCTAAGATGTTACAATGCAATTATACTAAGATGCTATGATGCTTTAATGATCACCTATTCATATAGTCATAATATAATCCTGGTGAAAATATTTGCGACTTACGTTGCAAATAATTTCATGTTTGACTACAAAAAGTAATGGTCAGGTCAAGACAGGTATGAAAGTATTCGTATACTTACGTTGCGAATGTCTTTACTAAGTAGCATGTCTTTACTACCATGAGCAGCAGCTATAACAAAAAGCACAACTCAAATAGTCATTTAAGGCCTGGTTCCTTCTGACTGGATGGGTGTGAGTTTGATGTCATGCAGGGTACAACAAACCAAACAGGATGAGGAGGATGCAGTAGGCCTGGCTGAGAGAGAGAGACACTGAGAAATGGTCGTCCTTTACGCCCTTCTACAAACTGAAGGGCAGGTACAGGCAGCAGACCCCTCCCAGCTCCACCTGAAAGCCAGCATCAAATAAGGAAGAGAGTGGGAGGGATCTCACTAGGATCCCCAGACAAAGAACGAGCAAATCGTAACAATTGATCGTTAATCATAATAATTTTAACAATAAAACTCATTACTCCTACCTGAGCAATAGTTTAACAGTTTACGGCACAGTCTTACAGTTAGATAAACAATAATATTAAACTTAACACATCCAGGCTGTAACAAGGAATCAGCGATGAAGTGAAGACCTTCAAATTGTCCTGCGAGTCCAGCTCTTTGTCTCATGTTGGACGTCACTGCAGTCTGTCTGGATCAGCTGGAGGAAAACTATAGGCAGACAAACAGACATGTCAAATAATGTTATGTAACATACTTAATATAACTCTTATGAGTGTTCAACAGCTCATTATTTATTTAATTAAAAACATCATATTATATTAAATTACTCCAATTATATATATACTGTCATTAATGTTGTTGCAAGCCATAAATGTTTCCTACTTTATGTGGTGGAATAATATATTTTTCAGTTTGACACAGTTTAATTTAAAAATATCTTCCCTTTAAATTGTAAAACTTCAACATTATTACTGTGATAAGCACCCGCTAGCAAGGCGGCGAATTAGCCGGCGGCTAACCCCACTAGCCTCCGCGTTAGCTCACGGCGAACTGCCGCGGCTAATTCGTGTTTAACTCCCGCGGGTCCGCGGTTAAATCCCGGTTAGCTAGCGGTTAGTTAGCGGTTAGCTCGAGGCTAACTCCGCGGTTGAGTCCGCGGCGTTAAGGTAGCGGCTAGCTAGCTCCGTTAGCTCCGCTAGCTTGCTAACATACATGAGCTATGCTGGAAGGGTAGTCGTCGGCTAAATCACTGGGCGGCTAGTCGTTAGCGTCTGTTAGCAGTTTAGCTATTCACTGACCTAATAAGATGAAGGAAACGGGTCAGGGATGTTGTGTCAGGAGTTTCAGCAAAGCAGCCAGATATAATTTGTGTTTAAAATAAAGGAAAAGGTCATAATGTCAGGTTCTGGCCCCCTACAGTACTGCAGTAATGGTTTGGGGGGTTTTAATGTTTTGGCAGATCATGTTTTCCACTGAGAGCTCTTTTCCCGCCTCTCGTCCCCAGCAGCTGCGTGTGTGAACGTGTGTAAGCTGGTTGGGGTCTGGTTGTCATGGCTACCAGGGTCAACTGCTCCTGTTCGAATGTCAGTTGGAAGACGGGGAGAGAGAGAGAAAATGCTGAAAAATCGCCTCGAACAGGAAGGACTTGTGGCCAAACCGTATTTCCAATCATTGAACCGACTTAACTTTGGGCATCTTGAGGCTTTCCTGAACGTCTACATATGCAGTTTGTGGGTAAAATGAAGAAATGTGACCTATTAAAGCGATTCAAAGAAAGGTTACGTCTGCTTTCCTCCAGAAATTTCCCTGCCTTTTTAACATGGCAGTCTATGGAGCTGTGGGTGGGTGTTGCTGGCGCATCTTTGTGTCTGACGCCAAAACTATAAGACTTACAGCTTTAGCAGACGAATTTGAGTGAGAAGACAAATTTTCCTACGTTTCTATGTATAAATTATGTCTGTCGTGTGAAATTTGTGGCCACGGGAGCAGTTTCTGTGCAGTTTTTTGACTAACTTTCTTCTCCCCTCCTCACTCTAGCTGATGATGTCATCCACTCTAGCACAAACATTCCGCGCAATACACACCCATTATAAACCCTGAAATTTGAGTAAAAACCTACACAACTCTGAGGCTTCATAGTTTAAAAACGGTAAAAGTTGTCGACAAGTGAAGTGAATCTCTGAAGAGAAGGCAAGAGTACCTACGTTTTAAAGTTTAAATGAAGTCTCTCGGTTAAAGTATGCCAGAGCAGTTCATTGTTGAAAATGTCTGTTGAATTTTTATTTTTTTCGGGCTTCTCCATTCATTTCAATTGGGAAATTTGTCGCAGTTTTTTCGCGACTACGTCGCGAAAAAATCTTGTTTGAAAGAACTGTATAGAAGCACACCGAGTCCGATCGAGACGCACGTTTTGATGTATTTTGACCTGTGTGCGACGAACGGTATTTGAGTTGAAAGGTTTCGAAAATGCGTAGGAAAAAGTTTAATAATAATAATAATAATAAGAAGAAAAAACGTAGTGAAGAACAATAGTTTGCAGTGCTTCGCACTGCAAACTATTGACTCCCATAGCTTTGCTATGAGGGTCAATAGTTTGCATTGCGTAGCACTGCATCACTAACTAGACAATTCCCCTGCGGGAAATCGCGAGAGTGATGCAGTGGCCGCAGCAGTCTGCGATACCATGCTATATTGCTGTGATAGTACGATGCTACGATGCTATGATGATGCTACTATGCCAAGATGCTACTATAATGCTATGATGCTAAGATACTAAGATGCTATGTTACTAAGATGCTACAAAGCTAAGATACTATGTTGCTACGATGCTAAGATGCTACAATGCAATTATACCAAGATGCTATGATGCTTTAATGATCACCTGTTCATATAGTCATAATATAATCCTGGTGAAAATATTTGCGACTTACGTTGCAAATAATTCCATGTTTGACTACAAAAAGTAATGGTCAGGTCAAGACAGGTATGAAAGTATTCGCGACTTACGTCGCGAATGTCTTTACTAAGTAGCATGTCTTTACTACCATGAGCAGCAGCTGTAACAAAAAGCACAACTCAAATAGTCATTTAAGGCCTGGTTCCTACTGACTGGATGGGTGTGAGTTTGATGTCATGCAGGGTACAACAAACCAAACAGGATGAGGAGGATGCAGTAGGCCTGGCTGAGAGAGAGAGACACTGAGAAGGGTCGTCCTTTATGATTCGCCTTCTACAAACTGAAGGGCAGGTACAGGCAGCAGAGCCCTCCCAGCTCCACCTGAAAGCCAGCATCAAATAAGGAAGAGAGTGGGAGGGATCTCACTAGGATCCCCAGACAAAGAACGAGCAAATCGTAACAATTGATCGTTAATCATAATAATTTTAACAATAAAACTCATTACTCCTACCTGAGCAATAGTTGAACAGTTTACGGCACAGTCTTACAGTTAGAAAAACAATAATATTAAACTTAACACATCCAGGCTGTAACAAGGAATCAGCGATGAAGTGAAGACCTTCAAATTGTCCTGCGTGTTGAAAAGGCTGTCTATTACCAGGAGCTGAAAAGAGAGTGACTCATTACTGGCCACTAGAGGGCGCACTATTGCTGTTCTGCCTAGCAACAGGAACCAGTTTGGATTGGTTTGTTTAACCAGTAGCAGAAAAGGAGAGAGGACTAAAAGTTCACTAAAAGGTGTTGCTGGCAGTTTTTTCAGTCGATTTTTTCCTGTGTTCCAGATCTAGTTTTTCTGTTTAAGAGGGATGTGTGCGTCCATTTGTCCTGTAAGTAGATTTCAGTTTATATTAATAATCCATATCTTTTGGATCGCCATTGTTTTACGTTAAATAATAAGCAGTGTGTTAATGTGGTAAACTTTTATGTTATCATTGATTATTATTAACCCTTTGCGGTATGAAGATGTTAATAATAGTGTGATTTTCACTCTGTTTGTTCTGTGTACATCCTAGAAACCACACACACACACGCAAACAAGTCCCTGTAAGAGCGAAGAACCTAATCAGAAATTAAAGAACTCTTTCTGCACTCCACGGCCTGGTTATTGAGACCCACCAGAGTCCTGACCGGACTCTCCGCAGCGATTCGTGCTCTCCAACCACCCTACACCCTAACATCTATTTTTCACTGGTCCTTCGAGCCGGATCGACAGATTACTGTGGGAAGATGCCTAACCCAGAGCCAGAGGAAGCGGTCTCCCGACCGCCAAGGCAGAAAGCAGTACCCCGTTACCTGTCGGATTACGATTTAACTGGACCAGGATCCCAGAAGGGGGCCCAGAGCCAGGTTCCTCAAGACACAGGAGAAGATGAGCCTGCCCAGTCGGCAGCAGAGGCACGCTCTGGTGCCACATCGCCTCTCAGCCAAAGTCCCGCACCAGACCGAAACGTGGTGGATGAGGAGTGGGAACAGATGTTGAAGGAGATGCGGGGTGATCAGAGCCACCCCCCCAGCCAAGCACCAGATCCACCCACCGGGTGGCAGCAGCTTAGCCGAGAGAATGCAGCCCTGAAACACCAGGCAAGCCAGGTACCTGAGCTCATGGCAGCATTAAAGGAGATGAAGCAAGCCAATACCGACCTCCGCCAACAGATGAATAATCTGGTGAGTGAGATCAGGAACACACCCAGGCCAGCTACATCACATGCACCTTTGCATCCACACCCACCACCAAGCTCAGACACCCGTGGGCGTGAGAGTTATCATCCAACACCAGCCTATATGCCATATAGAGGATATCCTGCTGACCCCAGGGAAGCATACTACCCCCCACCCAAGCCTAGTGACATGTTAGCAGAGGATCTCTCCCACCTCAAAGTATCACAGCGGGTACCAGTGGACCTTCACTACCCACCATACTCTTCTGTCCCTTCGCAAGCAAGTTACCCCAGGGCAGATCAGTACGGTCAGAGAACCCCACCCATGCCAGTCTATAACCCCTATGATCCACGATATGGTTATGCTGACAGAGCAGACGACGGTTACACCCCATATCATCCACCCGCAGACCTGTCATTCACTCAAGAGCATACTTACCGAGGGCCTAAGCCATCTATTCCACCTCTGATGTCACCAGACCCCAGAGAGTTTTCAAAGATGAAGATTGCACTGGAGAATATCCTCCCGAGAGACGCCACCGAGCGATTCAAGTTCCAAATCCTCACAGATCACCTCAGGTGTGAAGAAGCCTCGCTTGTGGCAGACTCATACAGCAACTCCAGGCAGCCTTACACAGACACGATGACGGCCCTCACCAAGATGTATGGGCAGCCACACAAGCTAGCTGTACAACGCATCACAGAGTTGATGGATGGTCCAGATGTCCGTAGTGGTGATGTGAAAGCTTTTCGTCTGTTTGCTCTTCGTGTACGCTCTCTGGTAGGCATGCTGGAGCAGCTGGGGTCAAGAGGTCACATGGAGCTGCAGTGTGGATCTCATGTATCCAGGCTACTCGGGAAACTACCCCATGACCTCACCGCCAGCTTTAAGAGATTCATCCACCCCATGAGAGTATCTATTCCCACACTCACTGACTTGGCTGAATGGCTGGAATACGAGCTTGAGGTGCAAGAGGACAGTGGAAAGGGTGCCAGCTATAGAAGAGAGGAGTCCTCTACCAGAAAGAAAGAGAACCGGAGAGACTCCAAGCCCACCAGCAAACCCACCACAATCCTCCTCGGCACAGGTAAAGCAGCAGAGCCAAGCACTCCTACACCTCCATCAGCATCAGCCTCTCCAGCCCACAGCCTCAGCAAGAAGGAGAGGGGAACAGCTTACTGTCCATATTGTGACAACAACAACCACTACCTGAACAACTGCACCAACTTCAAGCAGCTGAACAGAGAGCAGAAGGAGGTGTGGATCAGAAGCAACAACAAATGCTGGCGTTGTGGTCGTGGCCACCAGGCAGCCAAGTGCACCCTGAAAGCCCCCTGCAAGATATGCAACAGGAAACATCTGCTTGTGCTACACGAGGTGAATGAGAGAGCAGAGGTTGAAGCACCAGAGACAGCTGCAGCTGAGAACTGTCTTGTGAACACCGCCAGCAGAGTTCTGTATGTTGACCGCCCCACCTACAACTGTAAGGTGCTCCTAAAGATCAGCAAGGTTACCATAAGGAGGGGCAACCGGTCACTGGAGGCGTACGCTGTTCTAGATGATGGCTCAGAGCGAACCATCCTTCTTCATGCTGCAGCCAAGAAATTGGGTCTGAAAGGCAAGCCAGAAGAACTAGCCCTGCGCACTGTCAGACAGGAGTTGCAGGTGCTTCACGGGGAGGCTGTGTCCTTCACCATATCTCCCATTGATGATCCCGAGAAGCAGTTTAAGATCCAGAGTGCATTCACTGCTAAACAGCTGGGACTGGCAGAGCACACCCATCCCACCGCTACACTGCAGAAGAAGTACAGGCACTTAGCTGGGTTGCCTCTACCGACTCTGGATAGAGTTCATCCGGTGTTGCTGATCGGCTCTGACTGCACTCACCTCATCACACCGATAGAGCCTGTTCGGTTTGGCCCTCCTGGTGGACCAGCCGCCGTGAGGACGCTCCTGGGATGGACTCTACAAGGCCCAGCACAAGACATGAAGCTCAGCCTTAATGCACCACAATGTCTCTTCACCTCCACATTGTCCCCACTCGACCTCTTCACTCATGTGGAGAAACTGTGGCAGATGGATGTACTGCCTTATCGCAGTGAGAAGCTGGCTACAAGATCCCGCCAAGACCATGAAGCCATTCATCTCCTCCAGGAGCAGACCATCAGAGTGAATGTCAACGGCATCGAGCGCTACGCCACACCCCTCCTGCGAGTTAAGAACATGCCTCAGCTACACGCTCCACCCGAAGCTGTTTTGCCGCAGCTTAGGAGCATCGAGAGGAGGTTATCAAAAGACGCAGAGCAAGCCACTGCCTATCAAGCAGAGATCGACAAACTGGTAGATGCAGGCTATGTTGTGAAGATGGAGCCAGATCAGGTGGAAACCACAGAGGAGTCCTGGTATATACCACACCATATAGTCCAACACAATGGGAAGAACCGTGTGGTGTACAACTGCTCCTTCCAGTATCAAGGACACAACCTGAATGAGCTCCTTCTGCCAGGTCCTCCCTTAGGCCCCTCATTGCTTGCTGTGCTTCTCCGCTTCCGAGAGCATGCCCTCGCCTTCAGCAGCGACATCCGCGGAATGTTCCACCAAGTACGGCTGCTCCAGACAGACAAACCACTGCTGAGGTTTCTGTGGAGAGACCTGAGGCCAGAAAACCCACCAAGTGTGTATGAGTGGCAAGTCCTCCCCTTCGGGACCACCTGCAGTCCCTGCTGTGCAACCTTTGCACTGCAGAAGCACGTGCGGGACCACAGCCAGCCAGAAGAGGACGTGCGAGTCATCGTAGAGAAGTCATTCTACGTAGACAACTGTCTACACAGCTTAACATCAAGAGAAGCTGCTAGAGCTCTGGTGGACAAACTGTGCCATCTTCTGGCCGAAGGAGGATTTGAGCTGAGGCAGTGGGCCAGCAACGACCCGTCCATCATCACCCATCTCCCTTCTGAAACCAGGTCAGATACCTGCGAACTGTGGCTCAGCTATGGTCGGCCAGATGTCCAGGAGTCAGCCCTCGGACTACACTGGCATTGCCAGACAGACACCCTGTCCTACAAGCATCGCATGGTGGATTGCTCAGTGGTCACGATGAGGAACATATATAAAGTTCTCGCCAGCCAATATGACCCTCTCGGTTACATAATACCTTACACCACCAGAGCAAAGGTCCTTGTTCAGTGCTTGTGGAACAAGAAGAGAGATTGGGACGACCCGCAGCTCCCGGACGACCTGCTGCATTCCTGGCGCTCATGGGAGGCGGAGCTTGAACACCTGCCAAAGGTAACCCTGCCCAAGTCTCCCTGCTCTTCCTGAAGAGGAATAGAGGCATTTACAGTGGTTCGAATTCACTTCCTGAATTCGGGGGCGGCTGTTGAAAAGGCTGTCTATTACCAGGAGCTGAAAAGAGAGTGACTCATTACTGGCCACTAGAGGGCGCACTATTGCTGTTCTGCCTAGCAACAGGAACCAGTTTGGATTGGTTTGTTTAACCAGTAGCAGAAAAGGAGAGAGGACTAAAAGTTCACTAAAAGGTGTTGCTGGCAGTTTTTTCAGTCGATTTTTTCCTGTGTTCCAGATCTAGTTTTTCTGTTTAAGAGGGATGTGTGCGTCCATTTGTCCTGTAAGTAGATTTCAGTTTATATTAATAATCCATATCTTTTGGATCGCCATTGTTTTACGTTAAATAATAAGCAGTGTGTTAATGTGGTAAACTTTTATGTTATCATTGATTATTATTAACCCTTTGCGGTATGAAGATGTTAATAATAGTGTGATTTTCACTCTGTTTGTTCTGTGTACATCCTAGAAACCACACACACACACGCAAACAAGTCCCTGTAAGAGCGAAGAACCTAATCAGAAATTAAAGAACTCTTTCTGCACTCCACGGCCTGGTTATTGAGACCCACCAGAGTCCTGACCGGACTCTCCGCAGCGATTCGTGCTCTCCAACCACCCTACACCCTAACATCTATTTGTCACTGCGAGTCCAGCTCTTTGTCTCATGTTGGACGTCACTGCAGTCTGTCTGGATCAGCTGGAGGAAAACTATAGGCAGACAAATAGACATGTCAAATAATGTTATGCAACATACTGAATATAACTCTTATGAGTGTTCAACAGCTCATTATTTATTTAATTAAAAACATCATATTATATTAAATTACTCCAATTATATATATATACTGTCATTAATGTTGTTGCAAGCCATAAATGTTTCCTACTTTATGTGGTGGAATAATATATTTTTCAGTTTGACACAGTTTAATTTAAAAATATCTTCCCTTTAAATTGTAAAACTTCAACATTATTACTGTGATAAGCACCCGCTAGCAAGGCGGCGAATTAGCCGGCGGCTAACCCCACTAGCCTCCGCGTTAGCTCACGGCGAACTGCCGCGGCTAATTCGTGTTTAACTCCCGCGGGTCCGCGGTTAAATCCCGGTAAGCTAGCGGTTAGTTAGCGGTTAGCTCGAGGCTAACTCCGCGGTTGAGTCCGCGGCGTTAAGCTAGCGGCTAGCTAGCTCCGTTAGCTCCGCTAGCTTGCTAACATACATGAGCTATGCTGGAAGGCTAGTCGTCGGCTAAATCACTGGGCGGCTAGTCGTTAGCGTCTGTTAGCAGTTTAGCTATTCACTGACCTAATAAGATGAAGGAAACGGGTCAGGGATATTGTGTCAGGAGTTTCAGCAAAGCAGCCAGATATAATTTGTGTTTAAAATAAAGGAAAAGGTCATAATGTCAGGTTCTGGCCCCCTACAGTACTGCAGTAATGGTTTGGGGGGTTTTAATGTTTTGGCAGATCATGTTTTCCACTGAGAGCTCTTTTCCCGCCTCTCGTCCCCAGCAGCTGCGTGTGTGAACGTGTGTAAGCTGGTTGGGGTCTGGTTGTCATGGCTACCAGGGTCAACTGCTCCTGTTCGAATGTCAGTTGGAAGACGGGGAGAGAGAGAGAAAATGCTGAAAAATCGCCTCGAACAGGAAGGACTTGTGGCCAAACCGTATTTCCAATCATTGAACCGACTTAACTTTGGGCATCTTGAGGCTTTCCTGAACGTCTACATATGTAATTTGTGGGTAAAATGAAGAAATGTGACCTGTTAAAAGCGATTCAAAGAAAGGTTACGTCTGCTTTCCTCCAGAAATTTCCCTGCCTTTTTAACATGGCAGTCTATGGAGCTGTGGATGGGTGTTGCTGGTGCATCTTTGTGTCTGACGCCAAAACTATAAGACTTACAGCTTTAGCAGACGAATTTGAGTGAGAAGACAAATTTTCCTACGTTTCTATGCATAAATTATGTCTGTCGTGTGAAATTTGTGGCCACGGGAGCAGTTTCTGTACAGTTTTTTGACTAATTTTCGTCTCCCCTCCTCACTCTAGCTGATGATGTCATCCACTCTAGCACAAACATTCCGCGCAATACACACCCATTATAAACCCTGAAATTTGAGTAAAAACCTACACAACTCTGAGGCTTCATAGTTTAAAAACGGTAAAAGTTGTCGATAAGTGAAGTGAATCTCTGAAGAGAAGGCAAGAGTACCTACGTTTTAAAGTGGAAATGAAGTCTCTCGGTTAAAGTATGCCAGAGCAGTTCATTGTTGAAAATGTCTGTTGAAATTTTTTTTTTTCGGGCTTCTCCATTCATTTCAATTGGGAAATTTGTCGCAGTTTTTTCGCGACTACGTCGCGAAAAAATCTTGTTTGAAAGAACTGTATAGAAGCACACCGAGTCCGATCGAGACGCACGTTTTGATGTATTTTGTGTCTGTGTGCGACGAACGGTATTTGAGTTGAAAGGTTTCGAAAATCGGCCGTAGGAAAAAGTTTAATAATAATAATAACTAGACAATTCCCCTGCGGGAAATCGCGAGAGTGATGCAGTGGCCGCAGCAGTCTGCGATACCATGCTATATTGCTGTGATAGTACGATGCTATGATGATGCTACTATGCCAAGATACTACGATGCTATGATACTAAGATGCTACAAAGCTAAGATACTATGTTGCTACGATGCTAAGATGCTACAATGCAATTATACTAAGATGCTATGATGCTTTAATGATCACCTGTTCATATAGTCATAATATAATCCTGGTGAAAATATTTGCGACTTACGTCGCAAATAATTTCATGTTTGACTACAAAAAGTAATGGTCAGGTCAAGACAGGTATGAAAGTATTCGCGACTTACGTCGCGAATGTCTTTACTAAGTAGCATGTCTTTACTACCATGAGCAGCAGCTATAACAAAAAGCACAACTCAAATAGTCATTTAAGGCCTGGTTCCTTCTGACTGGATGGGTGTGAGTTTGATGTCATGCAGGGTACAACAAACCAAACAGGATGAGGAGGATGCAGTAGGCCTGGCTGAGAGAGAGAGACACTGAGAAGGGTCGTCCTTTACGCCCTTCTACAAACTGAAGGGCAGGTACAGGCAGCAGAGCCCTCCCAGCTCCACCTGAAAGCCAGCATCACATAAGGAAGAGAGTGGGAGGGATCTCACTAGGATCCCCAGACAAAGAACGAGCAAATCGTAACAATTGATCGTTAATCATAATAATTTTAACAATAAAACTCATTACTCCTACCTGAGCAATAGTTTAACAGTTTACGGCACAGTCTTACAGTTAGATAAACAATAATATTAAACTTAACACATCCAGGCTGTAACAAGGAATCAGCGATGAAGTGAAGACCTTCAAATTGTCCTGCGAGTCCAGCTCTTTGTCTCATGTTGGACGTCACTGCAGTCTGTCTGGATCAGCTGGAGGAAAACTATAGGCAGACAAATAGACATGTCAAATAATGTTATGTAACATACTTAATATAACTCTTATGAGTGTTCAACAGCTCATTATTTATTTAATTAAAAACATCATATTATATTAAATTACTCCAATTATATATATATACTGTCATTAATGTTGTTGCAAGCCATAAATGTTTCCTACTTTATGTGGTGGAATAATATATTTTTCAGTTTGACACAGTTTAATTTAAAAATATCTTCCCTTTAAATTGTAAAACTTCAACATTATTACTGTGATAAGCACCCGCTAGCAAGGCGGCGAATTAGCCGGCGGCTAACCCCACTAGCCTCCGCGTTAGCTCACGGCGAACTGCCGCGGCTAATTCGTGTTTAACTCCCGCGGGTCCGCGGTTAAATCCCGGTTAGCTAGCGGTTAGTTAGCGGTTAGCTCGAGGCTAACTCCGCGGTTGAGTCCGCGGCGTTAAGCTAGCGGCTAGCTAGCTCCGTTAGCTCCGCTAGCTTGCTAACATACATGAGCTATGCTGGAAGGCCAGTCGTCGGCTAAATCACTGGGCGGCTAGTCGTTAGCGTCTGTTAGCAGTTTAGCTATTCACTGACCTAATAAGATGAAGGAAACGGGTCAGGGATGTTGTGTCAGGAGTTTCAGCAAAGCAGCCAGATATAATTTGTGTTTAAAATAAAGAAAAAGGTCATAATGTCAGGTTCTGGCCCCCTACAGTACTGCAGTAATGGTTTGGGGGGTTTTAATGTTTTGGCAGATCATGTTTTCCACTGAGAGCTCTTTTCCCGCCTCTCGTCCCCAGCAGCTGCGTGTGTGAACGTGTGTAAGCTGGTGGGGGTCTGGTTGTCATGGCTACCAGGGTCAACTGCTCCTGTTAGAATGTCAGTTGGAAGACGGGGAGAGAGAGAGAAAATGCTGAAAAATCGCCTCGAACAGGAAGGACTTGTGGCCAAACCGTATTTCCAATCATTGAACCGACTTAACTTTGGGCATCTTGAGGCTTTCCTGAACGTCTAGATGTGTAATTTGTAGGTAAAATGAAGAAATGTGACCTATTCAAAGCGATTCAAAGAAAGGTTACGTCTGCTTTCCTCCAGAAATTTCCCTGCCTTTTTAACATGGCAGTCTATGGAGCTGTGGGTGGGTGTTGCTGGCGCATCTTTGTGTCTGACGCCAAAACTATAAGACTTACAGCTTTAGCAGACGAATTTGAGTGAGAAGACACATTTTCCTACGTTTCTATGTATAAATTATGTCTGTCGTGTGAAATTTGTGGCCACGGGAGCAGTTTCTGTGCAGTTTTTTGACTAACTTTCTTCTCCCCTCCTCACTCTAGCTGATGATGTCATCCACTCTAGCACAAACATTCCGCGCAATACACACCCATTATAAACCCTGAAATTTGAGTAAAAACCTACACAACTCTGAGGCTTCATAGTTTAAAAACGGTAAAAGTTGTCGCTAAGTGAAGTGAATCTCTGAAGAGAAGGCAAGAGTACCTACGTTTTAAAGTTTAAATGAAGTCTCTCGGTTAAAGTATGCCAGAGCAGTTCATTGTTGAAAATGTCTGTTGAATTTTTTTTTTTTTCGGGCTTCTCCATTCATTTCAATAGGGAAATTTGTCGCAGTTTTTTCGCGACTACGTCGCGAAAAAATCTTGTTTGAAAGAACTGTATAGAAGCACACCGAGTCCGATCGAGACGCACGTTTTGATGTATTTTGTGTCTGTGTGCGGCGAACGGTATTTGAGTTGAAAGGTTTCGAAAATGCGTAGGAAAAAGTTTAATAATAATAATAATAATAACTAGACAATTCCCCTGCGGGAAATCGCGAGAGTGATGCAGTGGCTGCAGCAGTCTGCGATACCATGCTATATTGCTGCGACAGTACGATGCTACGATGCTATGATGATGCTACTATGCCGAGATGCTACTACAATGCTATGATGCTAAGATACTAAGATGCTACAAAGCTAAGATACTATGTTGCTACGATGCTAAGATGCTACAATGCAATTATACTAAGATGCTATGATGCTTTAATGATCACCTGTTCATATAGTCATAATATAATCCTGGTGAAAATATTTGCGACTAACGTTGCAAATAATTTCATGTTTGACTACAAAAAGTAATGGTCAGGTCAAGACAGGTATGAAAGTATTCGCGACTTACGTCGCGAATGTCTTTACTAAGTAGCATGTCTTTACTACCATGAGCAGCAGCTATAACAAAAAGCACAACTCAAATAGTCATTTAAGGCCTGGTTCCTTCTGACTGGATGGGTGTGAGTTTGATGTCATGCAGGGTACAACAAACCAAACAGGATGAGGAGGATGCAGTAGGCCTGGCTGAGAGAGAGAGACACTGAGAAGGGTCGTCCTTTATGCTTCGCCTTCTACAAACTGAAGGGCAGGTACAGGCAGCAGACCCCTCCCAGCTCCACCTGAAAGCCAGCATCAAATAAGGAAGAGAGTGGGAGGGATCTCACTAGGATCCCCAGACAAAGAACGAGCAAATCGTAACAATTGATCGTTAATCATAATAATTTTAACAATAAAACTCATTACTCCTACCTGAGCAATAGTTTAACAGTTTACGGCACAGTCTTACAGTTAGATAAACAATAATATTAAACTTAACACATCCAGGCTGTAACAAGGAATCAGCGATGAAGTGAAGACCTTCAAATTGTCCTGCGAGTCCAGCTCTTTGTCTCATGTTGGACGTCACTGCAGTCTGTCTGGATCAGCTGGAGGAAAACTATAGGCAGACAAATAGACATGTCAAATAATGTTATGTAACATACTGAATATAACTCTTATGAGTGTTCAACAGCTCATTATTTATTTAATTAAAAACATCATATTATATTAAATTACTCCAATGATATAGATATACTGTCATTAATGTTGTTGCAAGCCATAAATGTTTCCTACTTTATGTGGTGGAATAATATATTTTTCAGTTTGACACAGTTTAATTTAAAAATATCTTCCCTTTAAATTGTAAAACTTCAACATTATTACTGTGATAAGCACCCGCTAGCAAGGCGGCGAATTAGCCGGCGGCTAACCCCACTAGCCTCCGCGTTAGCTCACGGCGAACTGCCGCGGCTAATTCGTGTTTAACTCCCGCGGGTCCGCGGTTAAATCCCGGTTAGCTAGCGGTTAGTTAGCGGTTAGCTCGAGGCTAACTCCGCGGTTGAGTCCGCGGCGTTAAGCTAGCGGCTAGCTAGCTCCGTTAGCTCCGCTAGCTTGCTAACATACATGAGCTATGCTGGAAGGCTAGTCGTCGGCTAAATCACTGGGCGGCTAGTCGTTAGCGTCTGTTAGCAGTTTAGCTATTCACTGACCTAATAAGATGAAGGAAACGGGTCAGGGATGTTGTGTCAGGAGTTTCAGCAAAGCAGCCAGATATAATTTGTGTTTAAAATAAAGGAAAAGGTCATAATGTCAGGTTCTGGCCCCCTACAGTACTGCAGTAATGGTTTGGGGGGTTTTAATGTTTTGGCAGATCATGTTTTCCACTGAGAGCTCTTTTCCCGCCTCTCGTCCCCAGCAGCTGCGTGTGTGAACGTGTGTAAGCTGGTTGGGGTCTGGTTGTCATGGCTACCAGGGTCAACTGCTCCTGTTAGAATGTCAGTTGGAAGACGGGGAAAGAGAGAGAAAATGCTGAAAAATCGCCTCGAACAGGAAGGACTTGTGGCCAAACCGTATTTCCAATCATTGAACCGACTTAACTTTGGGCATCTTGAGGCTTTCCTGAACGTCTAGATGTGTAATTTGTAGGTAAAATGAAGAAATGTGACCTATTCAAAGCGATTCAAAGAAAGGTTACGTCTGCTTTCCTCCAGAAATTTCCCTGCCTTTTTAACATGGCAGTCTATGGAGCTGTGGGTGGGTGTTGCTGGCGCATCTTTGTGTCTGACGCCAAAACTATAAGACTTACAGCTTTAGCAGACGAATTTGAGTGAGAAGACACATTTTCCTACGTTTCTATGTATAAATTATGTCTGTCGTGTGAAATTTGTGGCCACGGGAGCAGTTTCTGTGCAGTTTTTTGACTAACTTTCTTCTCCCCTCCTCACTCTAGCTGATGATGTCATCCACTCTAGCACAAACATTCCGCGCAATACACACCCATTATAAACCCTGAAATTTGAGTAAAAACCTACACAACTCTGAGGCTTCATAGTTTAAAAACGGTAAAAGTTGTCGCTAAGTGAAGTGAATCTCTGAAGAGAAGGCAAGAGTACCTACGTTTTAAAGTTTAAATGAAGTCTCTCGGTTAAAGTATGCCAGAGCAGTTCATTGTTGAAAATGTCTGTTGAATTTTTTTTTTTTTCGGGCTTCTCCATTCATTTCAATAGGGAAATTTGTCGCAGTTTTTTCGCGACTACGTCGCGAAAAAATCTTGTTTGAAAGAACTGTATAGAAGCACACCGAGTCCGATCGAGACGCACGTTTTGATGTATTTTGTGTCTGTGTGCGACGAACGGTATTTGAGTTGAAAGGTTTCGAAAATGCGTAGGAAAAAGTTTAATAATAATAATAATAACTAGACAATTCCCCTGCGGGAAATCGCGAGAGTGATGCAGTGGCCGCAGCAGTCTGCGATACCATGCTATATTGCTGTGATAGTACGATGCTACGATGCTATGATGATGCTACTATGCCAAGATGCTACTACAATGCTATGATGCTAAGATACTAAGATGCTACAAAGCTAAGATACTATGTTGCTACGATGCTAAGATGCTACAATGCAATTATACTAAGATGCTATGATGCTTTAATGATCACCTGTTCATATAGTCATAATATAATCCTGGTGAAAATATTTGCGACTTACGTTGCAAATAATTTCATGTTTGACTACAAAAAGTAATGGTCAGGTCAAGACAGGTATGAAACACTTACGTCGCGAATGTCTTTACTAAGTAGCATGTCTTTACTACCATGAGCAGCAGCTATAACAAAAAGCACAACTCAAATAGTCATTTAAGGCCTGGTTCCTTCTGACTGGATGGGTGTGAGTTTGATGTCATGCAGGGTACAACAAACCAAACAGGATGAGGAGGATGCAGTAGGCCTGGCTGAGAGAGAGAGACACTGAGAAGGGTCGTCCTTTATGCTTCGCCTTCTACAAACTGAAGGGCAGGTACAGGCAGCAGAGCCCTCCCAGCTCCACCTGAAAGCCAGCATCAAATAAGGAAGAGAGTGGGAGGGATCTCACTAGGATCCCCAGACAAAGAACGAGCAAATCGTAACAATTGATCGTTAATCATAATAATTTTAACAATAAAACTCATTACTCCTACCTGAGCAATAGTTTAACAGTTTACGGCACAGTCTTACAGTTAGATAAACAATAATATTAAACTTAACACATCCAGGCTGTAACAAGGAATCAGCGATGAAGTGAAGACCTTCAAATTGTCCTGCGAGTCCAGCTCTTTGTCTCATGTTGGACGTCACTGCAGTCTGTCTGGATCAGCTGGAGGAAAACTATAGGCAGACAAATAGACATGTCAAATAATGTTATGTAACATACTTAATATAACTCTTATGAGTGTTCAACAGCTCATTATTTATTTAATTAAAAACATCATATTATATTAAATTACTCCAATTATATATATATACTGTCATTAATGTTGTTGCAAGCCATAAATGTTTCCTACTTTATGTGGTGGAATAATATATTTTTCAGTTTGACACAGTTTAATTTAAAAATATCTTCCCTTTAAATTGTAAAACTTCAACATTATTACTGTGATAAGCACCCGCTAGCAAGGCGGCGAATTAGCCGGCGGCTAACCCCACTAGCCTCCGCGTTAGCTCACGGCGAACTGCCGCGGCTAATTCGTGTTTAACTCCCGCGGGTCCGCGGTTAAATCCCGGTTAGCTAGCGGTTAGTTAGCGGTTAGCTCGAGGCTAACTCCGCGGTTGAGTCCGCGGCGTTAAGCTAGCGGCTAGCTAGCTCCGTTAGCTCCGCTAGCTTGCTAACATACATGAGCTATGCTGGAAGGCTAGTCGTCGGCTAAATCACTGGGCGGCTAGTCGTTAGCGTCTGTTAGCAGTTTAGCTATTCACTGACCTAATAAGATGAAGGAAACGGGTCAGGGATGTTGTATCAGGAGTTTCAGCAAAGCAGCCAGATATAATTTGTGTTTAAAATAAAGGAAAAGGTCATAATGTCAGGTTCTGGCCCCCTACAGTACTGCAGTAATGGTTTGGGGGGTTTTAATGTTTTGGCAGATCATGTTTTCCACTGAGAGCTCTTTTCCCGCCTCTCGTCCCCAGCAGCTGCGTGTGTGAACGTGTGTAAGCTGGTTGGGGTCTGGTTGTCATGGCTACCAGGGTCAACTGCTCCTGTTAGAATGTCAGTTGGAAGACGGGGAAAGAGAGAGAAAATGCTGAAAAATCGCCTCGAACAGGAAGGACTTGTGGCCAAACCGTATTTCCAATCATTGAACCGACTTAACTTTGGGCATCTTGAGGCTTTCCTGAACGTCTAGATCTGTAATTTGTAGGTAAAATGAAGAAATGTGACCTATTCAAAGCGATTCAAAGAAAGGTTACGTCTGCTTTCCTCCAGAAATTTCCCTGCCTTTTTAACATGGCAGTCTATGGAGCTGTGGGTGGGTGTTGCTGGCGCATCTTTGTGTCTGACGCCAAAACTATAAGACTTACAGCTTTAGCAGACGAATTTGAGTGAGAAGACAAATTTTCCTACGTTTCTATGTATAAATTATGTCTGTCGTGTGAAATTTGTGGCCACGGGAGCAGTTTCTGTGCAGTTTTTTGACTAACTTTCTTCTCCCCTCCTCACTCTAGCTGATGATGTCATCCACTCTAGCACAAACATTCCGCGCAATACACACCCATTATAAACCCTGAAATTTGAGTAAAAACCTACACAACTCTGAGGCTTCATAGTTTAAAAACGGTAAAAGTTGTCGACAAGTGAAGTGAATCTCTGAAGAGAAGGCAAGAGTACCTACGTTTTAAAGTTTAAATGAAGTCTCTCGGTTAAAGTATGCCAGAGCAGTTCATTGTTGAAAATGTCTGTTGAATTTTTTTTTTTTTCGGGCTTCTCCATTCATTTCAATAGGGAAATTTGTCGCAGTTTTTTCGCGACTACGTCGCGAAAAAATCTTGTTTGAAAGAACTGTATAGAAGCACACCGAGTCCGATCGAGACGCACGTTTTGATGTATTTTGTGTCTGTGTGCGACGAACGGTATTTGAGTTGAAAGGTTTCGAAAATGCGTAGGAAAAAGTTTAATAATAATAATAATAATAATAATAATAAGAAGAAAAACGTAGTGAAGAACAATAGTTTGCAGTGCTTCGCACTGCAAACTATTGACCCCCATAGCTTTGCTATGAGGGGGGTCAATAGTTTGCATTGCGTAGCACTGCATCACTAATAAGAAGAAAAAACGTAGTGAAGAACAATAGTTTGCAGTGCTTCGCACTGCAAACTATTGACTCCCATAGCTTTGCTATGAGGGTCAATAGTTTGCATTGCGTAGCACTGCATCACTAATAATAATAATAATAATAATAAGAAGAAAAACGTAGTGAAGAACAATAGTTTGCAGTGCTTCGCACTGCAAACTATTGACCCCCATAGCTTTGCTATGAGGGGGGTCAATAGTTTGCATTGCGTAGCACTGCATCACTAATAACTAGACAATTCCCCTGCGGGAAATCGCGAGAGTGATGCAGTGGCCGCAGCAGTCTGCGATACCATGCTATATTGCTGCGACAGTACGATGCTACGATGCTATGATGATGCTACTATGCCGAGATGCTACTACAATGCTATGATGCTAAGATACTAAGATGCTACAAAGCTAAGATACTATGTTGCTACGATGCTAAGATGCTACAATGCAATTATACTAAGATGCTATGATGCTTTAATGATCACCTGTTCATATAGTCATAATATAATCCTGGTGAAAATATTTGCGACTAACGTTGCAAATAATTTCATGTTTGACTACAAAAAGTAATGGTCAGGTCAAGACAGGTATGAAAGTATTCGCGACTTACGTCGCGAATGTCTTTACTAAGTAGCATGTCTTTACTACCATGAGCAGCAGCTATAACAAAAAGCACAACTCAAATAGTCATTTAAGGCCTGGTTCCTTCTGACTGGATGGGTGTGAGTTTGATGTCATGCAGGGTACAACAAACCAAACAGGATGAGGAGGATGCAGTAGGCCTGGCTGAGAGAGAGAGAGACACTGAGAAGGGTCGTCCTTTACGCCCTTCTACAAACTGAAGGGCAGGTACAGGCAGCAGACCCCTCCCAGCTCCACCTGAAAGCCAGCATCACATAAGGAAGAGAGTGGGAGGGATCTCACTAGGATCCCCAGACAAAGAACGAGCAAATCGTAACAGTTGATCGTTAATCATAATAATTTTAACAATAAAACTCATTACTCCTACCTGAGCAATAGTTTAACAGTTTACGGCACAGTCTTACAGTTAGATAAACAATAATATTAAACTTAACACATCCAGGCTGTAACAAGGAATCAGCGATGAAGTGAAGACCTTCAAATTGTCCTGTTAGTCCAGCTCTTTGTCTCATGTTGGACGTCACTGCAGTCTGTCTGGATCAGCTGGAGGAAAACTATAGGCAGACAAATAGACATGTCAAATAATGTTATGTAACATACTTAATATAACTCTTATGAGTGTTCAACAGCTCATTATTTATTTAATTAAAAACATCATATTATATTAAATTACTCCAATTATGTATATACTGTCATTAATGTTGTTGCAAGCCATAAATGTTTCCTACTTTATGTGGTGGAATAATATATTTTTCAGTTTGACACAGTTTAAAAATATCTTCCCTTTAAATTGTAAAACTTCAACATTATTACTGTGATAAGCACCCGCTAGCAAGGCGGCGAATTAGCCGGCGGCTAACCCCACTACCCTCCGCGTTAGCTCACGGCGAACTGCCGCGGCTAATTCGTGTTTAACTCCCGCGGGTCCGCGGTTAAATCCCGGTTAGCTAGCGGTTAGTTAGCGGTTAGCTCGAGGCTAACTCCGCGGTTGAGTCCGCGGCGTTAAGGTAGCGGCTAGCTAGCTCCGTTAGCTCCGCTAGCTTGCTAACATACATGAGCTATGCTGGAAGGCTAGTCGTCGGCTAAATCACTGGGCGGCTAGTCGTTAGCGTCTGTTAGCAGTTTAGCTATTCACTGACCTAATAAGATGAAGGAAACGGGTCAGGGATGTTGTGTCAGGAGTTTCAGCAAAGCAGCCAGATATAATTTGTGTTTAAAATAAAGGAAAAGGTCATAATGTCAGGTTCTGGCCCCCTACAGTACTGCAGTAATGGTTTGGGGGGTTTTAATGTTTTGGCAGATCATGTTTTCCACTGAGAGCTCTTTTCCCGCCTCTCGTCCCCAGCAGCTGCGTGTGTGAACGTGTGTAAGCTGGTTGGGGTCTGGTTGTCATGGCTACCAGGGTCAACTGCTCCTGTTCGAATGTCAGTTGGAAGACGGGGAGAGAGAGAGAAAATGCTGAAAAATCGCCTCGAACAGGAAGGACTTGTGGCCAAACCGTATTTCCAATCATTGAACCGACTTAACTTTGGGCATCTTGAGGCTTTCCTGAACGTCTACATATGTAATTTGTGGGTAAAATGAAGAAATGTGACCTGTTAAAAGCGATTCAAAGAAAGGTTACGTCTGCTTTCCTCCAGAAATTTCCCTGCCTTTTTAACATGGCAGTCTATGGAGCTGTGGATGGGTGTTGCTGGTGCATCTTTGTGTCTGACGCCAAAACTATAAGACTTACAGCTTTAGCAGACGAATTTGAGTGAGAAGACAAATTTTCCTACGTTTCTATGCATAAATTATGTCTGTCGTGTGAAATTTGTGGCCACGGGAGCAGTTTCTGTACAGTTTTTTGACTAATTTTCGTCTCCCCTCCTCACTCTAGCTGATGATGTCATCCACTCTAGCACAAACATTCCGCGCAATACACACCCATTATAAACCCTGAAATTTGAGTAAAAACCTACACAACTCTGAGGCTTCATAGTTTAAAAACGGTAAAAGTTGTCGATAAGTGAAGTGAATCTCTGAAGAGAAGGCAAGAGTACCTACGTTTTAAAGTGGAAATGAAGTCTCTCGGTTAAAGTATGCCAGAGCAGTTCATTGTTGAAAATGTCTGTTGAAATTTTTTTTTTTTCGGGCTTCTCCATTCATTTCAATTGGGAAATTTGTCGCAGTTTTTTCGCGACTACGTCGCGAAAAAATCTTGTTTGAAAGAACTGTATAGAAGCACACCGAGTCCGATCGAGACGCACGTTTTGATGTATTTTGTGTCTGTGTGCGACGAACGGTATTTGAGTTGAAAGGTTTCGAAAATCGGCCGTAGGAAAAAGTTTAATAATAATAATAACTAGACAATTCCCCTGCGGGAAATCGCGAGAGTGATGCAGTGGCCGCAGCAGTCTGCGATACCATGCTATATTGCTGCGACAGTACGATGCTACGATGCTATGATGATGCTACTATGCCGAGATGCTACTACAATGCTATGATGCTAAGATACTAAGATGCTATGATACTAAGATGCTACAAAGCTAAGATACTATGTTGCTACGATGCTAAGATGCTACAATGCAATTATACTAAGATGCTATGATGCTTTAATGATCACCTGTTCATATAGTCATAATATAATCCTGGTGAAAATATTTGCGACTAACGTTGCAAATAATTTCATGTTTGACTACAAAAAGTAATGGTCAGGTCAAGACAGGTATGAAAGTATTCGCGACTTACGTCGCGAATGTCTTTACTAAGTAGCATGTCTTTACTACCATGAGCAGCAGCTATAACAAAAAGCACAACTCAAATAGTCATTTAAGGCCTGGTTCCTTCTGACTGGATGGGTGTGAGTTTGATGTCATGCAGGGTACAACAAACCAAACAGGATGAGGAGGATGCAGTAGGCCTGGCTGAGAGAGAGAGACACTGAGAAATGGTCGTCCTTTACGCCCTTCTACAAACTGAAGGGCAGGTACAGGCAGCAGACCCCTCCCAGCTCCACCTGAAAGCCAGCATCAAATAAGGAAGAGAGTGGGAGGGATCTCACTAGGATCCCCAGACAAAGAACGAGCAAATCGTAACAATTGATCGTTAATCATAATAATTTTAACAATAAAACTCATTACTCCTACCTGAGCAATAGTTTAACAGTTTACGGCACAGTCTTACAGTTAGATAAACAATAATATTAAACTTAACACATCCGGGCTGTAACAAGGAATCAGCGATGAAGTGAAGACCTTCAAATTGTCCTGCGAGTCCAGCTCTTTGTCTCATGTTGGACGTCACTGCAGTCTGTCTGGATCAGCTGGAGGAAAACTATAGGCAGACAAACAGACATGTCAAATAATGTTATGTAACATACTTAATATAACTCTTATGAGTGTTCAACAGCTCATTATTTATTTAATTAAAAACATCATATTATATTAAATTACTCCAATTATATATATACTGTCATTAATGTTGTTGCAAGCCATAAATGTTTCCTACTTTATGTGGTGGAATAATATATTTTTCAGTTTGACACAGTTTAATTTAAAAATATCTTCCCTTTAAATTGTAAAACTTCAACATTATTACTGTCATAAGCACCCGCTAGCAAGGCGGCGAATTAGCCGGCGGCTAACCCCACTAGCCTCCGCGTTAGCTCACGGCGAACTGCCGCGGCTAATTCGTGTTTAACTCCCGCGGGTCCGCGGTTAAATCCCGGTTAGCTAGCGGTTAGTTAGCGGTTAGCTCGAGGCTAACTCCGCGGTTGAGTCCGCGGCGTTAAGGTAGCGGCTAGCTAGCTCCGTTAGCTCCGCTAGCTTGCTAACATACATGAGCTATGCTGGAAGGCTAGTCGTCGGCTAAATCACTGGGCGGCTAGTCGTTAGCGTCTGTTAGCAGTTTAGCTATTCACTGACCTAATAAGATGAAGGAAACGGGTCAGGGATGTTGTGTCAGGAGTTTCAGCAAAGCAGCCAGATATAATTTGTGTTTAAAATAAAGGAAAAGGTCATAATGTCAGGTTCTGGCCCCCTACAGTACTGCAGTAATGGTTTGGGGGGTTTTAATGTTTTGGCAGATCATGTTTTCCACTGAGAGCTCTTTTCCCGCCTCTCGTCCCCAGCAGCTGCGTGTGTGAACGTGTGTAAGCTGGTTGGGGTCTGGTTGTCATGGCTACCAGGGTCAACTGCTCCTGTTAGAATGTCAGTTGGAAGACGGGGAAAGAGAGAGAAAATGCTGAAAAATCGCCTCGAACAGGAAGGACTTGTGGCCAAACCGTATTTCCAATCATTGAACCGACTTAACTTTGGGCATCTTGAGGCTTTCCTGAACGTCTAGATGTGTAATTTGTAGGTAAAATGAAGAAATGTGACCTATTCAAAGCGATTCAAAGAAAGGTTACGTCTGCTTTCCTCCAGAAATTTCCCTGCCTTTTTAACATGGCAGTCTATGGAGCTGTGGGTGGGTGTTGCTGGCGCATCTTTGTGTCTGACGCCAAAACTATAAGACTTACAGCTTTAGCAGACGAATTTGAGTGAGAAGACACATTTTCCTACGTTTCTATGTATAAATTATGTCTGTCGTGTGAAATTTGTGGCCACGGGAGCAGTTTCTGTGCAGTTTTTTGACTAACTTTCTTCTCCCCTCCTCACTCTAGCTGATGATGTCATCCACTCTAGCACAAACATTCCGCGCAATACACACCCATTATAAACCCTGAAATTTGAGTAAAAACCTACACAACTCTGAGGCTTCATAGTTTAAAAACGGTAAAAGTTGTCGCTAAGTGAAGTGAATCTCTGAAGAGAAGGCAAGAGTACCTACGTTTTAAAGTTTAAATGAAGTCTCTCGGTTAAAGTATGCCAGAGCAGTTCATTGTTGAAAATGTCTGTTGAATTTTTTTTTTTTTCGGGCTTCTCCATTCATTTCAATAGGGAAATTTGTCGCAGTTTTTTCGCGACTACGTCGCGAAAAAATCTTGTTTGAAAGAACTGTATAGAAGCACACCGAGTCCGATCGAGACGCACGTTTTGATGTATTTTGTGTCTGTGTGCGACGAACGGTATTTGAGTTGAAAGGTTTCGAAAATGCGTAGGAAAAAGTTTAATAATAATAATAATAACTAGACAATTCCCCTGCGGGAAATCGCGAGAGTGATGCAGTGGCCGCAGCAGTCTGCGATACCATGCTATATTGCTGCGACAGTACGATGCTACGATGCTATGATGATGCTACTATGCCGAGATGCTACTACAATGCTATGATGCTAAGATACTAAGATGCTATGATACTAAGATGCTACAAAGCTAAGATACTATGTTGCTACGATGCTAAGATGCTACAATGCAATTATACTAAGATGCTATGATGCTTTAATGATCACCTGTTCATATAGTCATAATATAATCCTGGTGAAAATATTTGCGACTAACGTTGCAAATAATTTCATGTTTGACTACAAAAAGTAATGGTCAGGTCAAGACAGGTATGAAAGTATTCGCGACTTACGTCGCGAATGTCTTTACTAAGTAGCATGTCTTTACTACCATGAGCAGCAGCTATAACAAAAAGCACAACTCAAATAGTCATTTAAGGCCTGGTTCCTTCTGACTGGATGGGTGTGAGTTTGATGTCATGCAGGGTACAACAAACCAAACAGGATGAGGAGGATGCAGTAGGCCTGGCTGAGAGAGAGAGACACTGAGAAGGGTCGTCCTTTATGCTTCGCCTTCTACAAACTGAAGGGCAGGTACAGGCAGCAGAGCCCTCCCAGCTCCACCTGAAAGCCAGCATCAAATAAGGAAGAGAGTGGGAGGGATCTCACTAGGATCCCCAGACAAAGAACGAGCAAATCGTAACAATTGATCGTTAATCATAATAATTTTAACAATAAAACTCATTACTCCTACCTGAGCAATAGTTGAACAGTTTACGGCACAGTCTTACAGTTAGATAAACAATAATATTAAACTTAACACATCCAGGCTGTAACAAGGAATCAGCGATGAAGTGAAGACCTTCAAATTGTCCTGCGAGTCCAGCTCTTTGTCTCATGTTGGACGTCACTGCAGTCTGTCTGGATCAGCTGGAGGAAAACTATAGGCAGACAAATAGACATGTCAAATAATGTTATGTAACATACTGAATATAACTCTTATGAGTGTTCAACAGCTCATTATTTATTTAATTAAAAACATCATATTATATTAAATTACTCCAATTATATATATATACTGTCATTAATGTTGTTGCAAGCCATAAATGTTTCCTACTTTATGTGGTGGAATAATATATTTTTCAGTTTGACACAGTTTAAAAATATCTTCCCTTTAAATTGTAAAACTTCAACATTATTACTGTGATAAGCACCCGCTAGCAAGGCGGCGAATTAGCCGGCGGCTAACCCCACTAGCCTCCGCGTTAGCTCACGGCGAACTGCCGCGGCTAATTCGTGTTTAACTCCCGCGGGTCCGCGGTTAAATCCCGGTTAGCTAGCGGTTAGTTAGCGGTTAGCTCGAGGCTAACTCCGCGGTTGAGTCCGCGGCGTTAAGGTAGCGGCTAGCTAGCTCCGTTAGCTCCGCTAGCTTGCTAACATACATGAGCTATGCTGGAAGGCTAGTCGTCGGCTAAATCACTGGGCGGCTAGTCGTTAGCGTCTGTTAGCAGTTTAGCTATTCACTGACCTAATAAGATGAAGGAAACGGGTCAGGGATGTTGTGTCAGGAGTTTCAGCAAAGCAGCCAGATATAATTTGTGTTTAAAATAAAGGAAAAGGTCACAATGTCAGGTTCTGGCCCCCTACAGTACTGCAGTAATGGTTTGGGGGGTTTTAATGTTTTGGCAGATCATGTTTTCCACTGAGAGCTCTTTTCCCGCCTCTCGTCCCCAGCAGCTGCGTGTGTGAACGTGTGTAAGCTGGTTGGGGTCTGGTTGTCATGGCTACCAGGGTCAACTGCTCCTGTTCGAATGTCAGTTGGAAGACGGGGAGAGAGAGAGAAAATGCTGAAAAATCGCCTCGAACAGGAAGGACTTGTGGCCAAACCGTATTTCCAATCATTGAACCGACTTAACTTTGGGCATCTTGAGGCTTTCCTGAACGTCTACATATGCAGTTTGTGGGTAAAATGAAGAAATGTGACCTATTAAAGCGATTCAAAGAAAGGTTACGTCTGCTTTCCTCCAGAAATTTCCCTGCCTTTTTAACATGGCAGTCTATGGAGCTGTGGGTGGGTGTTGCTGGCGCATCTTTGTGTCTGACGCCAAAACTATAAGACTTACAGCTTTAGCAGACGAATTTGAGTGAGAAGACAAATTTTCCTACGTTTCTATGTATAAATTATGTCTGTCGTGTGAAATTTGTGGCCACGGGAGCAGTTTCTGTGCAGTTTTTTGACTAACTTTCTTCTCCCCTCCTCACTCTAGCTGATGATGTCATCCACTCTAGCACAAACATTCCGCGCAATACACACCCATTATAAACCCTGAAATTTGAGTAAAAACCTACACAACTCTGAGGCTTCATAGTTTAAAAACGGTAAAAGTTGTCGACAAGTGAAGTGAATCTCTGAAGAGAAGGCAAGAGTACCTACGTTTTAAAGTTGAAATGAAGTCTCTCGGTTAAAGTATGCCAGAGCAGTTCATTGTTGAAAATGTCTGTTGAATTTTTTTTTTTTTCGGGCTTCTCCATTCATTTCAATAGGGAAATTTGTCGCAGTTTTTTCGCGACTACGTCGCGAAAAAATCTTGTTTGAAAGAACTGTATAGAAGCACACCGAGTCCGATCGAGACGCACGTTTTGATGTATTTTGTGTCTGTGTGCGACGAACGGTATTTGAGTTGAAAGGTTTCGAAAATGCGTAGGAAAAAGTTTAATAATAATAATAATAATAATAATAATAAGAAGAAAAACGTAGTGAAGAACAATAGTTTGCAGTGCTTCGCACTGCAAACTATTGACCCCCATAGCTTTGCTATGAGGGGGGTCAATAGTTTGCATTGCGTAGCACTGCATCACTAACTAGACAATTCCCCTGCGGGAAATCGCGAGAGTGATGCAGTGGCCACAGCAGTCTGCGATACCATGCTATATTGCTGTGATAGTACGATGCTATGATGATGCTACTATGCCAAGATGCTACAATGCTATGATGCTAAGATACTAAGATGCTATGATACTAAGATGCTACAAAGCTAAGATACTATGTTGCTACGATGCTAAGATGCTACAATGCAATTATACTAAGATGCTATGATGCTTTAATGATCACCTGTTCATATAGTCATAATATAATCCTGGTGAAAATATTTGCGACTTACGTTGCAAATAATTTCATGTTTGACTACAAAAAGTAATGGTCAGGTCAAGACAGGTATGAAAGTATTCGCGACTTACGTCGCGAATGTCTTTACTAAGTAGCATGTCTTTACTACCATGAGCAGCAGCTATAACAAAAAGCACAACTCAAATAGTCATTTAAGGCCTGGTTCCTTCTGACTGGATGGGTGTGAGTTTGATGTCATGCAGGGTACAACAAACCAAACAGGATGAGGAGGATGCAGTAGGCCTGGCTGAGAGAGAGAGACACTGAGAAGGGTCGTCCTTTATGCTTCGCCTTCTACAAACTGAAGGGCAGGTACAGGCAGCAGAGCCCTCCCAGCTCCACCTGAAAGCCAGCATCAAATAAGGAAGAGAGTGGGAGGGATCTCACTAGGATCCCCAGACAAAGAACGAGCAAATCGTAACAATTGATCGTTAATCATAATAATTTTAACAATAAAACTCATTACTCCTACCTGAGCAATAGTTTAACAGTTTACGGCACAGTCTTACAGTTAGAAAAACAATAATATTAAACTTAACACATCCAGGCTGTAACAAGGAATCAGCGATGAAGTGAAGACCTTCAAATTGTCCTGCGAGTCCAGCTCTTTGTCTCATGTTGGACGTCACTGCAGTCTGTCTGGATCAGCTGGAGGAAAACTATAGGCAGACAAATAGACATGTCAAATAATGTTATGTAACATACTGAATATAACTCTTATGAGTGTTCAACAGCTCATTATTTATTTAATTAAAAACATCATATTATATTAAATTACTCCAATTATATATATATACTGTCATTAATGTTGTTGCAAGCCATAAATGTTTCCTACTTTATGTGGTGGAATAATATATTTTTCAGTTTGACACAGTTTAATTTAAAAATATCTTCCCTTTAAATTGTAAAACTTCAACATTATTACTGTGATAAGCACCCGCTAGCAAGGCGGCGAATTAGCCGGCGGCTAACCCCACTAGCCTCCGCGTTAGCTCACGGCTAACTGCCGCGGCTAACTGCCGCGGCTAATTGTTTAACTCCCTCGGGTCCGCGGTTAAATCCCGGTTAGCTAGCGGTTAAATCCCGGTTAGCTCGCGGTTAGCTCGAGGCTAGCTCGCGGTTAGCTCGAGGCTAACTCCGCGGTTGAGTCCGCGGCGGTTAGCTAGCGGCTAGCTAGCTCCGTTAATTCCGCTAGCTTGCTAACATACATGAGCTATGCTGGAAGGCTAGTCGTCGGCTAAATCACTGGGCGGCTAGTAGTTAGCGTCTGTTAGCAGTTGAGCTATTCACTGACCTAATAAGATGAAGGAAACGGGTCAGGGATGTTGTGTCAGGAGTTTCAGCAAAGCAGCCAGATATAATTTGTGTTTAAAATAAAGGAAAAGGTCATAATGTCAGGTTCTGGCCCCCTACAGTACTGCAGTAATGGTTTGGGGGGTTTTAATGTTTTGGCAGATACTGTTTTCCACTGAGAGCTCTTTTCCCGCCTCTGGTCCCCTTCTGCTGCGTGTGTAAGCTGGTTGGGGTCTGGTTGTCATGGCTACCAGGGTCAACTGCTGCTGAAGTCTCCCTCTCACCTCTGCCTGAGTCAGAGGGAAAGTGCAAACTAGGATTTGCCCTCCGAACAAATGCTTGTATCTCAAAAACTACAAGTGCTATCGAGAAAACAAACACATCGTGAGCGTCAGCCAAAGGTTTTCTACAATTTAGTGTTGTCGCCACGCGCGTACTGCCAAAATTGTGGCCGTAGTCGTTTTGGAAAGAAAGTATGCGTTACGAAAATCGTCGAGAAATCCCTCTCGATTTCCACATACACACACATGGGGAAAAATTCGAAAAGCTGTCGCCGCACTCCTCGCTCAGAGGAGCCTCCAGTCCAAACCGTACGTCCCACACAAATCAAACCAACACCATCTTAAAGCCAACAAAAATCCCTACGTTTTTATGTATTTTTTATCTCTCTACCTCAAAAACTGTGGCCACAACATGAGATTGAACCTTTTTTTTTCAGAATATCACCGAAACTCTGAAGTTAGAGTGAGCGTCAGAGGGAGGGATTTTTAATTTTTTTCCCCAGATTTCACCAAACGTAAACTGCGACCCTGACCAAACCGTAAAAGGTATCGAAACGCCGTTTTCAGGAAGAGAAAGCTACACTTCCCGTGCCTCGTACAAACTTCCAAGCAAGTTTCTACTACAAAGCATGGCCGAGTAATCGCTGGACAAAGCCAAGCTGGACATTTTGGAATGTTGCCGCTTTTTTCGGGCTTCTCCATTCATTTCAATGGGAAATTGATCGCGGTTTTTTCGCGACTATGTCGCGAAAACATCTTGTTTGAAAGAACTGTATAGAAGCACACCGAGTCCGATCGAGACGCACGTTTTGATGTATTTTGTGTCTGTGTGCGACGAGCGGTATTTGAGTTGAAAGGTTTCGAAAATCGGCCGTAGGAAAAAGTTTAATAATAACTAGACAATTCCCCTGCGGGAAATCGCGAGAGTGATGCAGTGGCCGCAGCAGTCTGCGATACCACGCTATATTGCTGTGACAGTACGATGCTACGATGCTACGATGCTACGATGATGCTACTATGCCAAGATGCTACTACAATGCTATGATGCTAAGATACTAAGATGCTATGATACTAAGATGCTATGATACGAAGATACTACAATGCTAAGATGCTTTAATGATGCTACAATGCTATGATGCTAAGATGCTTTAATGATGCTACCATGCTATGATGCTTTAATGATCACCTGTTCATATAGTCATAATATAATCCTGGTGAAATTATTTGCGACTTACGTCGCAAATAATTTCATGTTTGACTACAAAAAGTAATGGTCACGTCAAGACAGGTATGAAAGTATTCGCGACTTACGTCGCGAATGTCTTTACTAAGTAGCATGTCTTTACTACCATGAGCAGCAGCTATAACAAAAAGCACAACTCAAATAGTCATTTAAGGCCTGGTTCCTTCTGACTGGATGGGTGTGAGTTTGATGTCATGCAGGGTACAACAAACCAAACAGGATGAGGAGGATGCAGTAGGCCTGGCTGAGAGAGAGAGACACTGAGAAGGGTCGTCCTTTACGCCCTTCTACAAACTGAAGGGGAGGTACAGGCGGCAGACCCCTCCCAGCTCCACCTGAAAGCCAGCATCAAATAAGGAAGAGAGTGGGAGGGATCTCACTAGGATCCCCAGACAAAGAACGAGCAAATCGTAACAATTGCTCGTTAATCATAATAATTTTAACAATAAAACTCATTACTCCTACCTGAGCAATAGTTTAACAGTTTACGGCACAGTCTTACAGTTAGATAAACAATAATATTAAACTTAACACATCCAGGCTGTAACAAGGAATCAGCGATGAAGTGAAGACCTTCAAATTGTCCTGCCATTCCAGCTCTTTGTCTCATGTTGGACGTCACTGCAGTCTGTCTGGATCAGCTGGAGGAAAACTATAGGCAGACAAATAGACATGTCAAATAATGTTATGTAACATACTTAATATAACTCTTATGAGTGTTCAACAGCTCATTATTTATTTAATTAAAAACATCATATTATATTAAATTACTCCAATTATATATATATATACTGTCATTAATGTTGTTGCAAGCCATAAATGTTTCCTACTTTATGTGGTGGAATAATATATTTTTCAGTTTGACACAGTTTCATTTAAAAATATCTTCCCTTTAAATTGTAAAACTTCAACATTATTACTGTGATAAGCACCCGCTAGCAAGGCGGCGAATTAGCCGGCGGCTAACCCCACTAGCCTCCGCGTTAGCTCACGGCGAACTGCCGCGGCTAATTCGTGTTTAACTCCCGCGGGTCCGCGGTTAAATCCCGGTTAGCTAGCGGTTAGTTAGCGGTTAGCTCGAGGCTAACTCCGCGGTTGAGTCCGCGGCGTTAAGCTAGCGGCTAGCTAGCTCCGTTAGCTCCGCTAGCTTGCTAACATACATGAGCTATGCTGGAAGGCTAGTCGTCGGCTAAATCACTGGGCGGCTAGTCGTTAGCGTCTGTTAGCAGTTTAGCTATTCACTGACCTAATAAGATGAAGGAAACGGGTCAGGGATGTTGTGTCAGGAGTTTCAGCAAAGCAGCCAGATATAATTTGTGTTTAAAATAAAGGAAAAGGTCATAATGTCAGGTTCTGGCCCCCTACAGTACTGCAGTAATGGTTTGGGGGGTTTTAATGTTTTGGCAGATCATGTTTTCCACTGAGAGCTCTTTTCCCGCCTCTCGTCCCCTGCAGCTGCGTGTGTGAACGTGTGTAAGCTGGTTGGGGTCTGGTTGTCATGGCTACCAGGGTCAACTGCTCCTGTTAGAATGTCAGTTGGAAGACGGGGAAAGAGAGAGAAAATGCTGAAAAATCGCCTCGAACAGGAAGGACTTGTGGCCAAACCGTATTTCCAATCATTGAACCGACTTAACTTTGGGCATCTTGAGGCTTTCCTGAACGTCTAGATGTGTAATTTGTAGGTAAAATGAAGAAATGTGACCTATTCAAAGCGATTCAAAGAAAGGTTACGTCTGCTTTCCTCCAGAAATTTCCCTGCCTTTTTAACATGGCAGTCTATGGAGCTGTGGGTGGGTGTTGCTGGCGCATCTTTGTGTCTGACGCCAAAACTATAAGACTTACAGCTTTAGCAGACGAATTTGAGTGAGAAGACACATTTTCCTACGTTTCTATGTATAAATTATGTCTGTCGTGTGAAATTTGTGGCCACGGGAGCAGTTTCTGTGCAGTTTTTTGACTAACTTTCTTCTCCCCTCCTCACTCTAGCTGATGATGTCATCCACTCTAGCACAAACATTCCGCGCAATACACACCCATTATAAACCCTGAAATTTGAGTAAAAACCTACACAACTCTGAGGCTTCATAGTTTAAAAACGGTAAAAGTTGTCGCTAAGTGAAGTGAATCTCTGAAGAGAAGGCAAGAGTACCTACGTTTTAAAGTTTAAATGAAGTCTCTCGGTTAAAGTATGCCAGAGCAGTTCATTGTTGAAAATGTCTGTTGAATTTTTTTTTTTTCGGGCTTCTCCATTCATTTCAATAGGGAAATTTGTCGCAGTTTTTTCGCGACTACGTCGCGAAAAAATCTTGTTTGAAAGAACTGTATAGAAGCACACCGAGTCCGATCGAGACGCACGTTTTGATGTATTTTGTGTCTGTGTGCGACGAACGGTATTTGAGTTGAAAGGTTTCGAAAATGCGTAGGAAAAAGTTTAATAATAATAATAATAATAATAATAATAAGAAGAAAAACGTAGTGAAGAACAATAGTTTGCAGTGCTTCGCACTGCAAACTATTGACCCCCATAGCTTTGCTATGAGGGGGGTCAATAGTTTGCATTGCGTAGCACTGCATCACTAACTAGACAATTCCCCTGCGGGAAATCGCGAGAGTGATGCAGTGGCCGCAGCAGTCTGCGATACCATGCTATATTGCTGTGATAGTACGATGCTATGATGATGCTACTATGCCAAGATACTACGATGCTATGATACTAAGATGCTACAAAGCTAAGATACTATGTTGCTACGATGCTAAGATGCTACAATGCAATTATACTAAGATGCTATGATGCTTTAATGATCACCTGTTCATATAGTCATAATATAATCCTGGTGAAAATATTTGCGACTTACGTCGCAAATAATTTCATGTTTGACTACAAAAAGTAATGGTCAGGTCAAGACAGGTATGAAAGTATTCGCGACTTACGTCGCGAATGTCTTTACTAAGTAGCATGTCTTTACTACCATGAGCAGCAGCTATAACAAAAAGCACAACTCAAATAGTCATTTAAGGCCTGGTTCCTTCTGACTGGATGGGTGTGAGTTTGATGTCATGCAGGGTACAACAAACCAAACAGGATGAGGAGGATGCAGTAGGCCTGGCTGAGAGAGAGAGACACTGAGAAGGGTCGTCCTTTACGCCCTTCTACAAACTGAAGGGCAGGTACAGGCAGCAGAGCCCTCCCAGCTCCACCTGAAAGCCAGCATCACATAAGGAAGAGAGTGGGAGGGATCTCACTAGGATCCCCAGACAAAGAACGAGCAAATCGTAACAATTGATCGTTAATCATAATAATTTTAACAATAAAACTCATTACTCCTACCTGAGCAATAGTTTAACAGTTTACGGCACAGTCTTACAGTTAGATAAACAATAATATTAAACTTAACACATCCAGGCTGTAACAAGGAATCAGCGATGAAGTGAAGACCTTCAAATTGTCCTGCGAGTCCAGCTCTTTGTCTCATGTTGGACGTCACTGCAGTCTGTCTGGATCAGCTGGAGGAAAACTATAGGCAGACAAATAGACATGTCAAATAATGTTATGTAACATACTTAATATAACTCTTATGAGTGTTCAACAGCTCATTATTTATTTAATTAAAAACATCATATTATATTAAATTACTCCAATTATATATATATACTGTCATTAATGTTGTTGCAAGCCATAAATGTTTCCTACTTTATGTGGTGGAATAATATATTTTTCAGTTTGACACAGTTTAATTTAAAAATATCTTCCCTTTAAATTGTAAAACTTCAACATTATTACTGTGATAAGCACCCGCTAGCAAGGCGGCGAATTAGCCGGCGGCTAACCCCACTAGCCTCCGCGTTAGCTCACGGCGAACTGCCGCGGCTAATTCGTGTTTAACTCCCGCGGGTCCGCGGTTAAATCCCGGTTAGCTAGCGGTTAGTTAGCGGTTAGCTCGAGGCTAACTCCGCGGTTGAGTCCGCGGCGTTAAGGTAGCGGCTAGCTAGCTCCGTTAGCTCCGCTAGCTTGCTAACATACATGAGCTATGCTGGAAGGCCAGTCGTCGGCTAAATCACTGGGCGGCTAGTCGTTAGCGTCTGTTAGCAGTTTAGCTATTCACTGACCTAATAAGATGAAGGAAACGGGTCAGGGATGTTGTGTCAGGAGTTTCAGCAAAGCAGCCAGATATAATTTGTGTTTAAAATAAAGAAAAAGGTCATAATGTCAGGTTCTGGCCCCCTACAGTACTGCAGTAATGGTTTGGGGGGTTTTAATGTTTTGGCAGATCATGTTTTCCACTGAGAGCTCTTTTCCCGCCTCTCGTCCCCAGCAGCTGCGTGTGTGAACGTGTGTAAGCTGGTGGGGGTCTGGTTGTCATGGCTACCAGGGTCAACTGCTCCTGTTAGAATGTCAGTTGGAAGACGGGGAGAGAGAGAGAAAATGCTGAAAAATCGCCTCGAACAGGAAGGACTTGTGGCCAAACCGTATTTCCAATCATTGAACCGACTTAACTTTGGGCATCTTGAGGCTTTCCTGAACGTCTAGATGTGTAATTTGTAGGTAAAATGAAGAAATGTGACCTATTCAAAGCGATTCAAAGAAAGGTTACGTCTGCTTTCCTCCAGAAATTTCCCTGCCTTTTTAACATGGCAGTCTATGGAGCTGTGGGTGGGTGTTGCTGGCGCATCTTTGTGTCTGACGCCAAAACTATAAGACTTACAGCTTTAGCAGACGAATTTGAGTGAGAAGACACATTTTCCTACGTTTCTATGTATAAATTATGTCTGTCGTGTGAAATTTGTGGCCACGGGAGCAGTTTCTGTGCAGTTTTTTGACTAACTTTCTTCTCCCCTCCTCACTCTAGCTGATGATGTCATCCACTCTAGCACAAACATTCCGCGCAATACACACCCATTATAAACCCTGAAATTTGAGTAAAAACCTACACAACTCTGAGGCTTCATAGTTTAAAAACGGTAAAAGTTGTCGCTAAGTGAAGTGAATCTCTGAAGAGAAGGCAAGAGTACCTACGTTTTAAAGTTTAAATGAAGTCTCTCGGTTAAAGTATGCCAGAGCAGTTCATTGTTGAAAATGTCTGTTGAATTTTTTTTTTTTTCGGGCTTCTCCATTCATTTCAATAGGGAAATTTGTCGCAGTTTTTTCGCGACTACGTCGCGAAAAAATCTTGTTTGAAAGAACTGTATAGAAGCACACCGAGTCCGATCGAGACGCACGTTTTGATGTATTTTGTGTCTGTGTGCGGCGAACGGTATTTGAGTTGAAAGGTTTCGAAAATGCGTAGGAAAAAGTTTAATAATAATAATAATAATAATAATAATAAGAAGAAAAACGTAGTGAAGAACAATAGTTTGCAGTGCTTCGCACTGCAAACTATTGACCCCCATAGCTTTGCTATGAGGGGGGTCAATAGTTTGCATTGCGTAGCACTGCATCACTAATAATAATAATAAGAAGAAAAACGTAGTGAAGAACAATAGTTTGCAGTGCTTCGCACTGCAAACTATTGACCCCCATAGCTTTGCTATGAGGGGGGTCAATAGTTTGCATTGCGTAGCACTGCATCACTAATAATAATAAGAAGAAAAACGTAGTGAAGAACAATAGTTTGCAGTGCTTCGCACTGCAAACTATTGACTCCCATAGCTTTGCTATGAGGGTCAATAGTTTGCATTGCGTAGCACTGCATCACTAACTAGACAATTCCCCTGCGGGAAATCGCGAGAGTGATGCAGTGGCCGCAGCAGTCTGCGATACCATGCTATATTGCTGTGATAGTACAATGCTACGATGCGGCGATGCTACGATGATGCTACTATGCCAAGATGCTACAATGCTGAATGAATGAATTAATTTATTGATCATTGAGAGATACTCACGAGCACGAACGGGGGGACGAGCTTGAGAGCAGGGTCGGTGGGAAGGCTCCTCTCCGGCCGGGGGGGACGTCTGATGAAACATTAAGACCAAACACATACAGAACTCAGCAGTTAAGGAGAAAACAATAGATGTAACATTTCTAGAGCCATTTTCACGCAGACAGATGTCATTGTGGCACAGAAGCTTATCTACTGTGTAAATACCTCCAGGGGGGAAGGGGTGGACCTCAGCTCCTCCAGGTCGAGCCTCCTCCAGCGCTGCTTCACCGCCATGGAACGTCTGGACTTCCTAGGCATCCTGCTGACAAAAAATAGACAGAAAAAAAAAACAAGACAAAATACTTTTCAAAGCTTAACAGGCTATCAAAGCTATCAAACTAACCTAAACCCTAACCTTTACCTAAACTCTAACTACCTAATGTAAAATAATATAATCTAAGACAAATTAATGTAATATGTTATACTTAAATTAAATCTGTGTAGATGAAGGTGTGGTGAATGTATGTGTGTGGGTGAGGTGGCGATACTGCTCTGCGATGGTTGAGGGCGATGAATCAACGATGATCACTCTCAGCTGTCGAAGCACAGGAACCCTTTAATCCTATCAAAGACAATGCAAAAAAATTGAAATGTCTTTCAAATGTTATAAGTAAATGTAAGCAACAAGCTAATAACAAAGCAGACACATGTTAAACATCTGTAGTTGTCATAAAGTGTGTGTTTTCCTTATACTAAGATGCTATGATGCTTTAATGATCACCTGTTCATATAGTCATAATATAATCCTGGTGAAAATATTTGCGACTTACGTTGCAAATAATTTCATGTTTGACTACAAAAAGTAATGGTCACATCAAGACAGGTATGAAAGTATTCGCGACTTACGTCGCGAATGTCTTTACTAAGTAGCATGTCTTTACTACCATGAGCAGCAGCTATAACAAAAAGCACAACTCAAATAGTCATTTAAGGCCTGGTTCCTTCTGACTGGATGGGTGTGAGTTTGATGTCATGCAGGGTACAACAAACCAAACAGGATGAGGAGGATGCAGTAGGCCTGGCTGAGAGAGAGAGACACTGAGAAGGGTCGTCCTTTACGCCCTTCTACAAACTGAAGGGCAGGTACAGGCAGCAGACCCCTCCCAGCTCCACCTGAAAGCCAGCATCAAATAAGGAAGAGAGTGGGAGGGATCTCACTAGGATCCCCAGACAAAGAACGAGCAAATCGTAACAATTGATCGTTAATCATAATAATTTTAACAATAAAACTCATTACTCCTACCTGAGCAATAGTTTAACAGTTTACGGCACAGTCTTACAGTTAGAAAAACAATAATATTAAACTTAACACATCCAGGCTGTAACAAGGAATCAGCGATGAAGTGAAGACCTTCAAATTGTCCTGCGAGTCCAGCTCTTTGTCTCATGTTGGACGTCACTGCAGTCTGTCTGGATCAGCTGGAGGAAAACTATAGGCAGACAAATAGACATGTCAAATAATGTTATGTAACATACTTAATATAACTCTTATGAGTGTTCAACAGCTCATTATTTATTTAATTAAAAACATCATATTATATTAAATTACTCCAATTATATAGATATATACTGTCATTAATGTTGTTGCAAGCCATAAATGTTTCCTACTTTATGTGGTGGAATAATATATTTTTCAGTTTGACACAGTTTCATTTAAAAATATCTTCCCTTTAAATTGTAAAACTTCAACATTATTACTGTGATAAGCACCCACTAGCAACGCGGCGAATTAGCCGGCGGCTAACCCCACTAGCCTCCGCGTTAGCTCACGGCTAACTGCCGCGGCTAATTCGTGTTTAACTCCCGCGGGTCCGCGGTTAAATCCCGGTTAGCTAGCGGTTAAATCCCGGTTAGCTCGCGGTTAGCTCGAGGCTAGCTCGCGGTTAGCTCGAGGCTAACTCCGCGGTTGAGTCCGCGGCGGTTAGCTAGCGGCTAGCTAGCTCCGTTAGCTCCGCTAGCTTGCTAACATACATGAGCTATGCTGGAAGGCTAGTCGTCGGCTAAATCACTGGGCGGCTAGTAGTTAGCGTCTGTTACCAGTTGAGCTATTCACTGACCTAATAAGATGAAGGAAACGGGTCAGGGATGTTGTGTCAGGAGTTTCAGCAAAGCAGCCAGATATAATTTGTGTTTAAAATAAAGGAAAAGGTCAGAATGTCAGGTTCTGGCCCCCTACAGTACTGCAGTAATGGTTTGGGGGGTTTTAATGTTTTGGCAGATACTGTTTTCCACTGAGAGCTCTTTTCCCGCCTCTCGTCCCCTCCTGCTGCGTGTGTAAGCTGGTTGGGGTCTGGTTGTCATGGCTACCAGGGTCAACTGACGCTGAAGTCTCCTTCTCTCTCTCACCTCTGCCTGAGTCAGAGGGAAAGTGCAAACTAGGATTTGCCCTCCGAACAAATGCTCATAAATCAAAAACTACAAGTCCTATCGGGAAAACGAACACATCGTGAGCGTCAGCCGAGGGTTTTCTACAATTTAGTGTTGTTCCCACGCGCCTACTGCGAAAATTGTGGCCGTAGTCGTTTTAGAAAAAAAGTATGCGACGTGAAAAATCGTCGAAAAATCGCTCTCGCTTTCCACATACACACACATGGGGCAAAATTCGAAAACTGGTCGGCGCACTCCTCGCTCGGAGGAGCCTGCAGCCCAAACCGTACGTCCCACACAAATAAAACCCACACCATCTGAAAGCCAACAAAAATCCCTACGTTTTTACATATTTTTTATCTCTGTACCTCAAAAACTGTGGCCACCACGTGAGATTGAACCTTTTTTTTTCAGAATATCACCGAAACTCTGAAGTTAGAGTGAGCATCAGAGGGAGGGATTTTTAATTTTTTTCCCCAGATTTCACCAAACGTAAACTGCGACCCTGACCAAACCGTAAAAGGTATCGAAACGCCGTTTTCAGGAAGAGAAAGCTACACTTCCCGTGCCTCGTACAAACTTCCAAGCAAGTTTCTACTACAAAGCATGGCCGAGTAATCGCTGGACAAAGCCAAGCTGTAAATTTTGGAATGTTGCCGCTTTTTTCGGGCTTCTCCATTCATTTCAATGGGAAATTGATCGCGGTTTTTTCGCGACCACGTCGCGAACAAATCTTGTTTGAAAGAACTGTATAGAAGCACACCGAGTCCGATCGAGACGCACGTTTTGATGTATTTTGTGTCTGTGTGCGACGAACGGTATTTGAGTTGAAAGGTTTCGAAAATCGGCCGTAGGAAAAAGTTTAATAATAACTAGACAATTCCCCTGCGGGAAATCGCGAGAGTGATGCAGTGGCCGCAGCAGTCTGCGATACCATGCTATATTGCTGTGATAGTACGATGCTACGATGCTATGATGATGCTACTATGCCAAGATGCTACTACAATGCTATGATGCTAAGATACTAAGATGCTATGATACTAAGATGCTACAAAGCTAAGATACTATGTTGCTACGATGCTAAGATGCTACAATGCAATTATACTAAGATGCTATGATGCTTTAATGATCACCTGTTCATATAGTCATAATATAATCCTGGTGAAAATATTTGCGACTTACGTTGCAAATAATTTCATGTTTGACTACAAAAAGTAATGGTCAGGTCAAGACAGGTGTGAAAGTATTCGCGACTTACGTCGCGAATGTCTTTACTAAGTAGCATGTCTTTACTACCATGAGCAGCAGCTATAACAAAAAGCACAACTCAAATAGTCATTTAAGGCCTGGTTCCTTCTGACTGGATGGGTGTGAGTTTGATGTCATGCAGGGTACAACAAACCAAACAGGATGATGAGGATGCAGTAGGCCTGGCTGAGAGAGAGAGACACTGAGAAGGGTCGTCCTTTACGCCCTTCTACAAACTGAAGGGCAGGTACAGGCGGCAGACCCCTCCCAGCTCCACCTGAAAGCCAGCATCAAATAAGGAAGAGAGTGGGAGGGATCGTCACACCCCCACCAGGATTATATTATGACTATATGAACAGGTGAATTATTATGATTAACGATCAATTATTACAATTTGCTCGTTAATCATAATAATTTTAACAATAAAACTCATTACTCCTACCTGAGCAATAGTTTAACAGTTTACGGCACAGTCTTACAGTTAGATAAACAATAATATTAAACTTAACACATCCAGGCTGTAACAAGGAATCAGCGATGAAGTGAAGACCTTCAAATTGTCCTGCGAGTCCAGCTCTTTGTCTCATGTTGGACGTCACTGCAGTCTGTCTGGATCAGCTGGAGGAAAACTATAGGCAGACAAATAGACATGTCAAATAATGTTATGTAACATACTTAATATAACTCTTATGAGTGTTCAACAGCTCATTATTTATTTAATTAAAAACATCATATTATATTAAATTACTCCAATTATATATATATACTGTCATTAATGTTGTTGCAAGCCATAAATGTTTCCTACTTTATGTGGTGGAATAATATATTTTTCAGTTTGACACAGTTTAATTTAAAAATATCTTCCCTTTAAATTGTAAAACTTCAACATTATTACTGTGATAAGCACCCGCTAGCAAGGCGGCGAATTAGCCGGCGGCTAACCCCACTAGCCTCCGCGTTAGCTCACGGCGAACTGCCGCGGCTAATTCGTGTTTAACTCCCGCGGGTCCGCGGTTAAATCCCGGTTAGCTAGCGGTTAGTTAGCGGTTAGCTCGAGGCTAACTCCGCGGTTGAGTCCGCGGCGTTAAGCTAGCGGCTAGCTAGCTCCGTTAGCTCCGCTAGCTTGCTAACATACATGAGCTATGCTGGAAGGCTAGTCGTCGGCTAAATCACTGGGCGGCTAGTCGTTAGCGTCTGTTACCAGTTTAGCTATTCACTGACCTAATAAGAAGAAGGAAACGGGTCAGGGATGTTGTGTCAGGAGTTTCAGCAAAGCAGCCAGATATAATTTGTGTTTAAAATAAAGGAAAAGGTCATAATGTCAGGTTCTGGCCCCCTACAGTACTGCAGTAATGGTTTGGGGGGTTTTAATGTTTTGGCAGATCATGTTTTCCACTGAGAGCTCTTTTCCCGCCTCTCGTCCCCAGCAGCTGCGTGTGTGAACGTGTGTAAGCTGGTTGGGGTCTGGTTGTCATGGCTACCAGGGTCAACTGCTCCTGTTAGAATGTCAGTTGGAAGACGGGGAAAGAGAGAGAAAATGCTGAAAAATCGCCTCGAACAGGAAGGACTTGTGGCCAAACCGTATTTCCAATCATTGAACCGACTTAACTTTGGGCATCTTGAGGCTTTCCTGAACGTCTAGATGTGTAATTTGTAGGTAAAATGAAGAAATGTGACCTATTCAAAGCGATTCAAAGAAAGGTTACGTCTGCTTTCCTCCAGAAATTTCCCTGCCTTTTTAACATGGCAGTCTATGGAGCTGTGGGTGGGTGTTGCTGGCGCATCTTTGTGTCTGACGCCAAAACTATAAGACTTACAGCTTTAGCAGACGAATTTGAGTGAGAAGACACATTTTCCTACGTTTCTATGTATAAATTATGTCTGTCGTGTGAAATTTGTGGCCACGGGAGCAGTTTCTGTGCAGTTTTTTGACTAACTTTCTTCTCCCCTCCTCACTCTAGCTGATGATGTCATCCACTCTAGCACAAACATTCCGCGCAATACACACCCATTATAAACCCTGAAATTTGAGTAAAAACCTACACAACTCTGAGGCTTCATAGTTTAAAAACGGTAAAAGTTGTCGCTAAGTGAAGTGAATCTCTGAAGAGAAGGCAAGAGTACCTACGTTTTAAAGTTTAAATGAAGTCTCTCGGTTAAAGTATGCCAGAGCAGTTCATTGTTGAAAATGTCTGTTGAATTTTTTTTTTTTTCGGGCTTCTCCATTCATTTCAATAGGGAAATTTGTCGCAGTTTTTTCGCGACTACGTCGCGAAAAAATCTTGTTTGAAAGAACTGTATAGAAGCACACCGAGTCCGATCGAGACGCACGTTTTGATGTATTTTGTGTCTGTGTGCGACGAACGGTATTTGAGTTGAAAGGTTTCGAAAATGCGTAGGAAAAAGTTTAATAATAATAATAATAATAATAATAAGAAGAAGAAAAACGTAGTGAAGAACAATAGTTTGCAGTGCTTCGCACTGCAAACTATTGACCCCCATAGCTTTGCTATGAGGGGGGTCAATAGTTTGCATTGCGTAGCACTGCATCACTAATAATAATAAGAAGAAAAACGTAGTGAAGAACAATAGTTTGCAGTGCTTCGCACTGCAAACTATTGACTCCCATAGCTTTGCTATGAGGGTCAATAGTTTGCATTGCGTAGCACTGCATCACTAATAAGAAGAAAAACGTAGTGAAGAACAATAGTTTGCAGTGCTTCGCACTGCAAACTATTGACCCCCATAGCTTTGCTATGAGGGGGGTCAATAGTTTGCATTGCGTAGCACTGCATCACTAATAATAATAACAACCATAATTAAAAAAATAAAAATAAAAATAAATCAATGTGTCTGGGAACGGGGAGAAGGGAAGAAGCTGGCACACCTCTCCAGCTTCCGCCTTCTCCCCCGTGCTGTAACAGAGTTAGAGTGTCTGGGAACGGGGAGAAGGGAAGAAGCTGGGACACCTCTCCAGCTTCCGCCTTCTCCCCCGTGCTGTAACAGAGTTAGAGTGTCTGGGAACGGGGAGAAGGGCAGAAGCTGGGACACCTCTCCAGCTTCCCCCTTCTCCCCCGTTCCATGCCAGAGTTAGAGTTTCTGGGAACGGGGAGAAGGGCAGAAGCTGGGAGACCTCTCCAGCTCCCCCCTTCTCCAGCGTTCCCTGCCAGAGTTAGAGTTTCTGGGAATGGCGAGAAGAGGAGAAGCTGGGAGACCTCTCCAGCCCTCCAGCTATAATAATAATAATAATAATAATAATAATAATAATGACAATAAAATAAAATAAAATGAAATGAAATGAAATAAAATAAAATAAAATAAAAAATATATATCTATCTATCTCATGAAGTACAACACAGCTTGTGAGCTCAGGCCGCAAAGTGGCTACCAGGGGCACGAGGCACACATCTCGGTGTACCAGGGGCACGAGGCACACATCTCGGTGTACCAGGGGCGCGGGGCACTCAGCTCGGTGTACCAGGGGCGCGATTCACTCAGCCCGGTGTACCAGGGGTGCGAGGCACTCAGCCCGGTGTACCAGGGGCACAGAGAGAGGAAACACCAAAAAGCAAAAATAAAGTAAAATAATAATAATAATAATAATAACAACCATAATTAAAAAAATAAAAATAAAAATAAATCAATGTGTCTGGGAACGGGGAGAAGGGAAGAAGCTGGGACACCTCTCCAGCTTCCGCCTTCTCCCCCGTGCTGTAACAGAGTTAGAGTGTCTGGGAACGGGGAGAAGGGAAGAAGCTGGGACACCTCTCCAGCTTCCGCCTTCTCCCCCGTGCTGTAACAGAGTTAGAGTGTCTGGGAACGGGGAGAAGGGCAGAAGCTGGGACACCTCTCCAGCTTCCCCCTTCTCCCCCGTTCCATGCCAGAGTTAGAGTTTCTGGGAACGGGGAGAAGGGCAGAAGCTGGGAGACCTCTCCAGCTCCCCCCTTCTCCAGCGTTCCCTGCCAGAGTTAGAGTTTCTGGGAATGGGGAGAAGAGGAGAAGCTGGGAGACCTCTCCAGCCCTCCAGCTATAATAATAATAATAATAATAATAATAATAATAATGACAATAAAATAAAATAAAATGAAATGAAATGAAATAAAATAAAATAAAATAAAAAATATATATCTATCTATCTCATGAAGTACAACACAGCTTGTGAGCTCAGGCCGCAAAGTGGCTACCAGGGGCACGAGGCACACATCTCGGTGTACCAGGGGCACGAGGCACACATCTCGGTGTACCAGGGGCGCGGGGCACTCAGCTCGGTGTACCAGGGGCGCGATTCACTCAGCCCGGTGTACCAGGGGTGCGAGGCACTCAGCCCGGTGTACCAGGGGCACAGAGAGAGGAAACACCAAAAAGCAAAAATAAAGTAAAATAATAATAATAATAATAATAACAACCATAATTAAAAAAATAAAAATAAAAATAAATCAATGTGTCTGGGAACGGGGAGAAGGGAAGAAGCTGGGACACCTCTCCAGCTTCCGCCTTCTCCCCCGTGCTGTAACAGAGTTAGAGTGTCTGGGAACGGGGAGAAGGGAAGAAGCTGGGACACCTCTCCAGCTTCCGCCTTCTCCCCCGTGCTGTAACAGAGTTAGAGTGTCTGGGAACGGGGAGAAGGGCAGAAGCTGGGACACCTCTCCAGCTTCCCCCTTCTCCCCCGTTCCATGCCAGAGTTAGAGTTTCTGGGAACGGGGAGAAGGGCAGAAGCTGGGAGACCTCTCCAGCTCCCCCCTTCTCCAGCGTTCCCTGCCAGAGTTAGAGTTTCTGGGAATGGGGAGAAGAGGAGAAGCTGGGAGACCTCTCCAGCCCTCCAGCTATAATAATAATAATAATAATAATAATAATAATGACAATAAAATAAAATAAAATGAAATGAAATGAAATAAAATAAAATAAAATAAAAAATATATATCTATCTATCTCATGAAGTACAACACAGCTTGTGAGCTCAGGCCGCAAAGTGGCTACCAGGGGCACGAGGCACACATCTCGGTGTACCAGGGGCACGAGGCACACATCTCGGTGTACCAGGGGCGCGGGGCACTCAGCTCGGTGTACCAGGGGCGCGATTCACTCAGCCCGGTGTACCAGGGGTGCGAGGCACTCAGCCCGGTGTACCAGGGGCACAGAGAGAGGAAACACCAAAAAGCAAAAATAAAGTAAAATAATAATAATAATAATAATAACAACCATAATTAAAAAAATAAAAATAAAAATAAATCAATGTGTCTGGGAACGGGGAGAAGGGAAGAAGCTGGGACACCTCTCCAGCTTCCGCCTTCTCCCCCGTGCTGTAACAGAGTTAGAGTGTCTGGGAACGGGGAGAAGGGAAGAAGCTGGGACACCTCTCCAGCTTCCGCCTTCTCCCCCGTGCTGTAACAGAGTTAGAGTGTCTGGGAACGGGGAGAAGGGCAGAAGCTGGGACACCTCTCCAGCTTCCCCCTTCTCCCCCGTTCCATGCCAGAGTTAGAGTTTCTGGGAACGGGGAGAAGGGCAGAAGCTGGGAGACCTCTCCAGCTCCCCCCTTCTCCAGCGTTCCCTGCCAGAGTTAGAGTTTCTGGGAATGGGGAGAAGAGGAGAAGCTGGGAGACCTCTCCAGCCCTCCAGCTATAATAATAATAATAATAATAATAATAATAATAATGACAATAAAATAAAATAAAATGAAATGAAATGAAATGAAATAAAATAAAATAAAATAAAAAATATATATCTATCTATCTCATGAAGTACAACACAGCTTGTGAGCTCAGGCCGCAAAGTGGCTACCAGGGGCACGAGGCACACATCTCGGTGTACCAGGGGCACGAGGCACACATCTCGGTGTACCAGGGGCGCGGGGCACTCAGCTCGGTGTACCAGGGGCGCGATTCACTCAGCCCGGTGTACCAGGGGTGCGAGGCACTCAGCCCGGTGTACCAGGGGCACAGAGAGAGGAAACACCAAAAAGCAAAAATAAAGTAAAATAATAATAATAATAATAATAACAACCATAATTAAAAAAATAAAAATAAAAATAAATCAATGTGTCTGGGAACGGGGAGAAGGGAAGAAGCTGGGACACCTCTCCAGCTTCCGCCTTCTCCCCCGTGCTGTAACAGAGTTAGAGTGTCTGGGAACGGGGAGAAGGGAAGAAGCTGGGACACCTCTCCAGCTTCCGCCTTCTCCCCCGTGCTGTAACAGAGTTAGAGTGTCTGGGAACGGGGAGAAGGGCAGAAGCTGGGACACCTCTCCAGCTTCCCCCTTCTCCCCCGTTCCATGCCAGAGTTAGAGTTTCTGGGAACGGGGAGAAGGGCAGAAGCTGGGAGACCTCTCCAGCTCCCCCCTTCTCCAGCGTTCCCTGCCAGAGTTAGAGTTTCTGGGAATGGGGAGAAGAGAAGCTGGGAGACCTCTCCAGCCCTCCAGCTATAATAATAATAATAATAATAATAATAATAATAATGACAATAAAATAAAATAAAATGAAATGAAATGAAATAAAATAAAATAAAATAAAAAATATATATCTATCTATCTCATGAAGTACAACACAGCTTGTGAGCTCAGGCCGCAAAGTGGCTACCAGGGGCACGAGGCACACATCTCGGTGTACCAGGGGCACGAGGCACACATCTCGGTGTACCAGGGGCGCGGGGCACTCAGCTCGGTGTACCAGGGGCGCGATTCACTCAGCCCGGTGTACCAGGGGTGCGAGGCACTCAGCCCGGTGTACCAGGGGCACAGAGAGAGGAAACACCAAAAAGCAAAAATAAAGTAAAATAATAATAATAATAATAATAACAACCATAATTAAAAAAATAAAAATAAAAATAAATCAATGTGTCTGGGAACGGGGAGAAGGGAAGAAGCTGGGACACCTCTCCAGCTTCCGCCTTCTCCCCCGTGCTGTAACAGAGTTAGAGTGTCTGGGAACGGGGAGAAGGGAAGAAGCTGGGACACCTCTCCAGCTTCCGCCTTCTCCCCCGTGCTGTAACAGAGTTAGAGTGTCTGGGAACGGGGAGAAGGGCAGAAGCTGGGACACCTCTCCAGCTTCCCCCTTCTCCCCCGTTCCATGCCAGAGTTAGAGTTTCTGGGAACGGGGAGAAGGGCAGAAGCTGGGAGACCTCTCCAGCTCCCCCCTTCTCCAGCGTTCCCTGCCAGAGTTAGAGTTTCTGGGAATGGGGAGAAGAGGAGAAGCTGGGAGACCTCTCCAGCCCTCCAGCTATAATAATAATAATAATAATAATAATAATAATGACAATAAAATAAAATAAAATGAAATGAAATGAAATAAAATAAAATAAAATAAAAAATATATATCTATCTATCTCATGAAGTACAACACAGCTTGTGAGCTCAGGCCGCAAAGTGGCTACCAGGGGCACGAGGCACACATCTCGGTGTACCAGGGGCACGAGGCACACATCTCGGTGTACCAGGGGCGCGGGGCACTCAGCTCGGTGTACCAGGGGCGCGATTCACTCAGCCCGGTGTACCAGGGGTGCGAGGCACTCAGCCCGGTGTACCAGGGGCACAGAGAGAGGAAACACCAAAAAGCAAAAATAAAGTAAAATAATAATAATAATAATAATAACAACCATAATTAAAAAAATAAAAATAAAAATAAATCAATGTGTCTGGGAACGGGGAGAAGGGAAGAAGCTGGGACACCTCTCCAGCTTCCGCCTTCTCCCCCGTGCTGTAACAGAGTTAGAGTGTCTGGGAACGGGGAGAAGGGAAGAAGCTGGGACACCTCTCCAGCTTCCGCCTTCTCCCCCGTGCTGTAACAGAGTTAGAGTGTCTGGGAACGGGGAGAAGGGCAGAAGCTGGGACACCTCTCCAGCTTCCCCCTTCTCCCCCGTTCCATGCCAGAGTTAGAGTTTCTGGGAACGGGGAGAAGGGCAGAAGCTGGGAGACCTCTCCAGCCCTCCAGCTATAATAATAATAATAATAATAATAATAATGACAATAAAATAAAATAAAATGAAATGAAATGAAATAAAATAAAATAAAATAAAATAAAAAATATATATCTATCTATCTCATGAAGTACAACACAGCTTGTGAGCTCAGGCCGCAAAGTGGCTACCAGGGGCACGAGGCACACATCTCGGTGTACCAGGGGCACGAGGCACACATCTCGGTGTACCAGGGGCGCGGGGCACTCAGCTCGGTGTACCAGGGGCGCGATTCACTCAGCCCGGTGTACCAGGGGTGCGAGGCACTCAGCCCGGTGTACCAGGGGCACAGAGAGAGGAAACACCAAAAAGCAAAAATAAAATAAAATAATAATAATAATAACAACCATAATTAAAAAAATAAAAATAAAAATAAATCAATGTGTCTGGGAACGGGGAGAAGGGAAGAAGCTGGGACACCTCTCCAGCTTCCGCCTTCTCCCCCGTGCTGTAACAGAGTTAGAGTGTCTGGGAACGGGGAGAAGGGCAGAAGCTGGGACACCTCTCCAGCTTCCCCCTTCTCCCCCGTTCCATGCCAGAGTTAGAGTTTCTGGGAACGGGGAGAAGGGCAGAAGCTGGGAGACCTCTCCAGCTCCCCCCTTCTCCAGCGTTCCCTGCCAGAGTTAGAGTTTCTGAGAATGGGGAGAAGAGGAGAAGCTGGGAGACCTCTCCAGCCCTCCAGCTATAATAATAATAATAATAATAATAATAATAATAATGACAATAAAATAAAATAAAATGAAATGAAATGAAATGAAATAAAATAAAATAAAATAAAAAATATATATCTATCTATCTCATGAAGTACAACACAGCTTGTGAGCTCAGGCCGCAAAGTGGCTGCCAGGGGCACGAGGCACACATCTCGGTGTACCAGGGGCACGAGGCACACATCTCGGTGTACCAGGGGCGCGGGGCACTCAGCTCGGTGTACCAGGGGCGCGATTCACTCAGCCCGGTGTACCAGGGGTGCGAGGCACTCAGCCCGGTGTACCAGGGGCACAGAGAGAGGAAACACCAAAAAGCAAAAATAAAATAAAATAATAATAATAATAACAACCATAATTAAAAAAATAAAAATAAAAATAAATCAATGTGTCTGGGAACGGGGAGAAGGGAAGAAGCTGGGACACCTCTCCAGCTTCCGCCTTCTCCCCCGTGCTGTAACAGAGTTAGAGTGTCTGGGAACGGGGAGAAGGGAAGAAGCTGGGACACCTCTCCAGCTTCCGCCTTCTCCCCCGTGCTGTAACAGAGTTAGAGTGTCTGGGAACGGGGAGAAGGGCAGAAGCTGGGACACCTCTCCAGCTTCCCCCTTCTCCCCCGTTCCATGCCAGAGTTAGAGTTTCTGGGAACGGGGAGAAGGGCAGAAGCTGGGAGACCTCTCCAGCTCCCCCCTTCTCCAGCGTTCCCTGCCAGAGTTAGAGTTTCTGAGAATGGGGAGAAGAGGAGAAGCTGGGAGACCTCTCCAGCCCTCCAGCTATAATAATAATAATAATAATAATAATAATAATGACAATAAAATAAAATAAAATGAAATGAAATGAAATGAAATAAAATAAAATAAAATAAAAAATATATATCTATCTATCTCATGAAGTACAACACAGCTTGTGAGCTCAGGCCGCAAAGTGGCTACCAGGGGCACGAGGCACACATCTCGGTGTACCAGGGGCACGAGGCACACATCTCGGTGTACCAGGGGCGCGGGGCACTCAGCTCGGTGTACCAGGGGCGCGATTCACTCAGCCCGGTGTACCAGGGGTGCGAGGCACTCAGCCCGGTGTACCAGGGGCACAGAGAGAGGAAACACCAAAAAGCAAAAATAAAATAAAATAATAATAATAATAACAACCATAATTAAAAAAATAAAAATAAAAATAAATCAATGTGTCTGGGAACGGGGAGAAGGGAAGAAGCTGGGACACCTCTCCAGCTTCCGCCTTCTCCCCCGTGCTGTAACAGAGTTAGAGTGTCTGGGAACGGGGAGAAGGGCAGAAGCTGGGACACCTCTCCAGCTTCCGCCTTCTCCCCCGTGCTGTAACAGAGTTAGAGTGTCTGGGAACGGGGAGAAGGGCAGAAGCTGGGACACCTCTCCAGCTTCCCCCTTCTCCCCCGTTCCATGCCAGAGTTAGAGTTTCTGGGAACGGGGAGAAGGGCAGAAGCTGGGAGACCTCTCCAGCTCCCCCCTTCTCCAGCGTTCCCTGCCAGAGTTAGAGTTTCTGGGAATGGGGAGAAGAGGAGAAGCTGGGAGACCTCTCCAGCCCTCCAGCTAT
>NW_028181493.1:82500-87500 GCF_963514085.1 Chelon labrosus
CTTGAACATGTGACACAGCAAGTCTGGTAGGCCTCGGGGTCATTCTGATGAAGGGGAGGAGCGGAGAGACCTCTCCAGCTCCTGCCTTCTCCCCCGTGTTCTTCCAGACTCAGAGTGTCTGGGTACGGGGAGAAGGGAGCGGGGATACCTCTCCAGCTCCGTGCTTCTTTTCCCGTGCTGGTTAGGGTTAGAGTGTCTGAGCAGGGGGAGGCCTCTCCGGCAGCACAGGCTTGCTCTCCCGTGCTGCGGGTTGGGGTTAGAGTGTCAGGGAACGGGGAGACAGAGGCCTCTCCAGCAGCACAGGCTTGCTCTCCCGTGCTGGTTAGGGTTAGAGTGTTTGAGCAAGGGGAGGCCTCTCCAGCAGCACAGGCTTGCTCTCCCGTGCTGCGGGTTGGGGTTAGAGTGTCAGGGAACGGGGAGACAGAGGCCTCTCCAGCAGCACAGGCTTGCTCTCCCGTGCTGGTTAGGGTTAGAGTGTGTGAGCAGGGGGAGGCCTCTCCAGCAGCACAGGCTTGCTCTCCCGTGCTGCGGGTTGGGGTTAGAGTGTCAGGGAACGGGGAGACAGAGGCCTCTCCAGCAGCACAGGCTTGCTCTCCCGTGCTGGTTAGGGTTAGAGTGTCAGAGCAGGGGGAGGCCTCTCCAGCAGCACAGGTTTGCTCTCCCGTGCTGGTTAGGTTTAGAGTGTCTGATCAGGGGGAGGCCTCTCCAGCAGCACAGGCTTGTTCTCCCGTGCTGGTTAGGGTTAGAGTGTCTGATCAGGGGGAGGCCTCTCCAGCAGCACAGGCTTGCTCTCCCGTGCTGGTTAGGGTTAGAGTGTCTGAGCAGGGGGAGGACTCTCCAGCAGCACAGGTTTGCTCTCCCGTGCTGCGGGTTAGGGTTGGAGTGTCAGGGAACGGGGAGACAGAGGCCTCTCCAGCAGCACGGGCTTGCTCTCCTGTGCTGCGGGTTAGGATCAGAGAGTCTGGGCACGGGGAGGAGGGAGGAGCGGGGAATCCTCTCCAGCTCCATCCTTGTCTCTCCAGCTCCATCCAGCCCCCTCCAGCTCCATCCTTCTCCCTCCAGTTCCATCCTTCTCTCCCCTGCTCTTAATATATATCATTAAGTACAACACAGCCTCTCAGCTCAGGACGCAATGTGGCTACCAGGGGCACGAGACACTCAGCTCGGGGTGCCAGGGGCGCGGGGCACTCAGCTCGGTGTACCAGGGGTGCGATTCACTCAGCCGGGTGTACCAGGGGTGCGAGGCACTCAGCCCGGTGTACCAGGGGCACAGAGACAGGAAACACCAAAAAGCAAAAATAAAATAAAATAATAATAATAATAATAACAACCATAATTAAAAAAATAAAAATAAATCAATGTGTCTGGGAACGGGGAGAAGGGAAGAAGCTGGGACACCTCTCCAGCTTCCGCCTTCTCCCCCGTGCTGTAACAGAGTTAGAGTGTCTGGGAACGGGGAGAAGGGAAGAAGCTGGGACACCTCTCCAGCTTCCGCCTTCTCCCCCGTGCTGTAACAGAGTTAGAGTGTCTGGGAACGGGGAGAAGGGCAGAAGCTGGGACACCTCTCCAGCTTCCCCCTTCTCCCCCGTTCCATGCCAGAGTTAGAGTTTCTGGGAACGGGGAGAAGGGCAGAAGCTGGGAGACCTCTCCAGCTCCCCCCTTCTCCAGCGTTCCCTGCCAGAGTTAGAGTTTCTGGGAATGGGGAGAAGAGGAGAAGCTGGGAGACCTCTCCAGCCCTCCAGCTATAATAATAATAATAATAATAATAATAATAATAATGACAATAAAATAAAATAAAATGAAATGAAATGAAATAAAATAAAATAAAATAAAAAATATATATCTATCTATCTCATGAAGTACAACACAGCTTGTGAGCTCAGGCCGCAAAGTGGCTACCAGGGGCACGAGGCACACATCTCGGTGTACCAGGGGCACGAGGCACACATCTCGGTGTACCAGGGGCGCGGGGCACTCAGCTCGGTGTACCAGGGGCGCGATTCACTCAGCCCGGTGTACCAGGGGTGCGAGGCACTCAGCCCGGTGTACCAGGGGCACAGAGAGAGGAAACACCAAAAAGCAAAAATAAAGTAAAATAATAATAATAATAATAATAACAACCATAATTAAAAAAATAAAAATAAAAATAAATCAATGTGTCTGGGAACGGGGAGAAGGGAAGAAGCTGGCACACCTCTCCAGCTTCCGCCTTCTCCCCCGTGCTGTAACAGAGTTAGAGTGTCTGGGAACGGGGAGAAGGGAAGAAGCTGGGACACCTCTCCAGCTTCCGCCTTCTCCCCCGTGCTGTAACAGAGTTAGAGTGTCTGGGAACGGGGAGAAGGGCAGAAGCTGGGAAACCTCTCCAGCTTCCCCCTTCTCCCCCGTTCCATGCCAGAGTTAGAGTTTCTGGGAACGGGGAGAAGGGCAGAAGCTGGGAGACCTCTCCAGCTCCCCCCTTCTCCAGCGTTCCCTGCCAGAGTTAGAGTTTCTGGGAATGGGGAGAAGAGGAGAAGCTGGGAGACCTCTCCAGCCCTCCAGCTATAATAATAATAATAATAATAATAATAATAATAATGACAATAAAATAAAATAAAATGAAATGAAATGAAATAAAATAAAATAAAATAAAAAATATATATCTATCTATCTCATGAAGTACAACACAGCTTGTGAGCTCAGGCCGCAAAGTGGCTACCAGGGGCACGAGGCACACATCTCGGTGTACCAGGGGCACGAGGCACACATCTCGGTGTACCAGGGGCGCGGGGCACTCAGCTCGGTGTACCAGGGGCGCGATTCACTCAGCCCGGTGTACCAGGGGTGCGAGGCACTCAGCCCGGTGTACCAGGGGCACAGAGAGAGGAAACACCAAAAAGCAAAAATAAAGTAAAATAATAATAATAATAATAATAACAACCATAATTAAAAAAATAAAAATAAAAATAAATCAATGTGTCTGGGAACGGGGAGAAGGGAAGAAGCTGGGACACCTCTCCAGCTTCCGCCTTCTCCCCCGTGCTGTAACAGAGTTAGAGTGTCTGGGAACGGGGAGAAGGGAAGAAGCTGGGACACCTCTCCAGCTTCCGCCTTCTCCCCCGTGCTGTAACAGAGTTAGAGTGTCTGGGAACGGGGAGAAGGGCAGAAGCTGGGACACCTCTCCAGCTTCCCCCTTCTCCCCCGTTCCATGCCAGAGTTAGAGTTTCTGGGAACGGGGAGAAGGGCAGAAGCTGGGAGACCTCTCCAGCTCCCCCCTTCTCCAGCGTTCCCTGCCAGAGTTAGAGTTTCTGGGAATGGGGAGAAGAGGAGAAGCTGGGAGACCTCTCCAGCCCTCCAGCTATAATAATAATAATAATAATAATAATAATAATGACAATAAAATAAAATAAAATGAAATGAAATGAAATAAAATAAAATAAAATAAAAAATATATATCTATCTATCTCATGAAGTACAACACAGCTTGTGAGCTCAGGCCGCAAAGTGGCTACCAGGGGCACGAGGCACACATCTCGGTGTACCAGGGGCACGAGGCACACATCTCGGTGTACCAGGGGCGCGGGGCACTCAGCTCGGTGTACCAGGGGCGCGATTCACTCAGCCCGGTGTACCAGGGGTGCGAGGCACTCAGCCCGGTGTACCAGGGGCACAGAGAGAGGAAACACCAAAAAGCAAAAATAAAGTAAAATAATAATAATAATAATAATAACAACCATAATTAAAAAAATAAAAATAAAAATAAATCAATGTGTCTGGGAACGGGGAGAAGGGAAGAAGCTGGGACACCTCTCCAGCTTCCGCCTTCTCCCCCGTGCTGTAACAGAGTTAGAGTGTCTGGGAACGGGGAGAAGGGAAGAAGCTGGGACACCTCTCCAGCTTCCGCCTTCTCCCCCGTGCTGTAACAGAGTTAGAGTGTCTGGGAACGGGGAGAAGGGCAGAAGCTGGGACACCTCTCCAGCTTCCCCCTTCTCCCCCGTTCCATGCCAGAGTTAGAGTTTCTGGGAACGGGGAGAAGGGCAGAAGCTGGGAGACCTCTCCAGCCCTCCAGCTATAATAATAATAATAATAATAATAATAATGACAATAAAATAAAATAAAATGAAATGAAATGAAATAAAATAAAATAAAATAAAATAAAAAATATATATCTATCTATCTCATGAAGTACAACACAGCTTGTGAGCTCAGGCCGCAAAGTGGCTACCAGGGGCACGAGGCACACATCTCGGTGTACCAGGGGCACGAGGCACACATCTCGGTGTACCAGGGGCGCGGGGCACTCAGCTCGGTGTACCAGGGGCGCGATTCACTCAGCCCGGTGTACCAGGGGTGCGAGGCACTCAGCCCGGTGTACCAGGGGCACAGAGAGAGGAAACACCAAAAAGCAAAAATAAAATAAAATAATAATAATAATAACAACCATAATTAAAAAAATAAAAATAAAAATAAATCAATGTGTCTGGGAACGGGGAGAAGGGAAGAAGCTGGGACACCTCTCCAGCTTCCGCCTTCTCCCCCGTGCTGTAACAGAGTTAGAGTGTCTGGGAACGGGGAGAAGGGCAGAAGCTGGGACACCTCTCCAGCTTCCCCCTTCTCCCCCGTTCCATGCCAGAGTTAGAGTTTCTGGGAACGGGGAGAAGGGCAGAAGCTGGGAGACCTCTCCAGCTCCCCCCTTCTCCAGCGTTCCCTGCCAGAGTTAGAGTTTCTGAGAATGGGGAGAAGAGGAGAAGCTGGGAGACCTCTCCAGCCCTCCAGCTATAATAATAATAATAATAATAATAATAATAATAATGACAATAAAATAAAATAAAATGAAATGAAATGAAATGAAATAAAATAAAATAAAATAAAAAATATATATCTATCTATCTCATGAAGTACAACACAGCTTGTGAGCTCAGGCCGCAAAGTGGCTGCCAGGGGCACGAGGCACACATCTCGGTGTACCAGGGGCACGAGGCACACATCTCGGTGTACCAGGGGCGCGGGGCACTCAGCTCGGT
>NW_028181493.1:100000-105000 GCF_963514085.1 Chelon labrosus
CTCAGCTCGGGGTGCCAGGGGCGCGGGGCACTCAGCTCGGTGTACCAGGGGTGCGATTCACTCAGCCGGGTGTACCAGGGGTGCGAGGCACTCAGCCCGGTGTACCAGGGGCACAGAGACAGGAAACACCAAAAAGCAAAAATAAAATAAAATAATAATAATAATAATAACAACCATAATTAAAAAAATAAAAATAAAAATAAATCAATGTGTCTGGGAACGGGGAGAAGGGAAGAAGCTGGCACACCTCTCCAGCTTCCGCCTTCTCCCCCGTGCTGTAACAGAGTTAGAGTGTCTGGGAACGGGGAGAAGGGAAGAAGCTGGGACACCTCTCCAGCTTCCGCCTTCTCCCCCGTGCTGTAACAGAGTTAGAGTGTCTGGGAACGGGGAGAAGGGCAGAAGCTGGGACACCTCTCCAGCTTCCCCCTTCTCCCCCGTTCCATGCCAGAGTTAGAGTTTCTGGGAACGGGGAGAAGGGCAGAAGCTGGGAGACCTCTCCAGCTCCCCCCTTCTCCAGCGTTCCCTGCCAGAGTTAGAGTTTCTGGGAATGGCGAGAAGAGGAGAAGCTGGGAGACCTCTCCAGCCCTCCAGCTATAATAATAATAATAATAATAATAATAATAATAATGACAATAAAATAAAATAAAATGAAATGAAATGAAATAAAATAAAATAAAATAAAAAATATATATCTATCTATCTCATGAAGTACAACACAGCTTGTGAGCTCAGGCCGCAAAGTGGCTACCAGGGGCACGAGGCACACATCTCGGTGTACCAGGGGCACGAGGCACACATCTCGGTGTACCAGGGGCGCGGGGCACTCAGCTCGGTGTACCAGGGGCGCGATTCACTCAGCCCGGTGTACCAGGGGTGCGAGGCACTCAGCCCGGTGTACCAGGGGCACAGAGAGAGGAAACACCAAAAAGCAAAAATAAAGTAAAATAATAATAATAATAATAATAACAACCATAATTAAAAAAATAAAAATAAAAATAAATCAATGTGTCTGGGAACGGGGAGAAGGGAAGAAGCTGGGACACCTCTCCAGCTTCCGCCTTCTCCCCCGTGCTGTAACAGAGTTAGAGTGTCTGGGAACGGGGAGAAGGGAAGAAGCTGGGACACCTCTCCAGCTTCCGCCTTCTCCCCCGTGCTGTAACAGAGTTAGAGTGTCTGGGAACGGGGAGAAGGGCAGAAGCTGGGACACCTCTCCAGCTTCCCCCTTCTCCCCCGTTCCATGCCAGAGTTAGAGTTTCTGGGAACGGGGAGAAGGGCAGAAGCTGGGAGACCTCTCCAGCTCCCCCCTTCTCCAGCGTTCCCTGCCAGAGTTAGAGTTTCTGGGAATGGGGAGAAGAGGAGAAGCTGGGAGACCTCTCCAGCCCTCCAGCTATAATAATAATAATAATAATAATAATAATAATGACAATAAAATAAAATAAAATGAAATGAAATGAAATAAAATAAAATAAAATAAAAAATATATATCTATCTATCTCATGAAGTACAACACAGCTTGTGAGCTCAGGCCGCAAAGTGGCTACCAGGGGCACGAGGCACACATCTCGGTGTACCAGGGGCACGAGGCACACATCTCGGTGTACCAGGGGCGCGGGGCACTCAGCTCGGTGTACCAGGGGCGCGATTCACTCAGCCCGGTGTACCAGGGGTGCGAGGCACTCAGCCCGGTGTACCAGGGGCACAGAGAGAGGAAACACCAAAAAGCAAAAATAAAGTAAAATAATAATAATAATAATAATAACAACCATAATTAAAAAAATAAAAATAAAAATAAATCAATGTGTCTGGGAACGGGGAGAAGGGAAGAAGCTGGGACACCTCTCCAGCTTCCGCCTTCTCCCCCGTGCTGTAACAGAGTTAGAGTGTCTGGGAACGGGGAGAAGGGAAGAAGCTGGGACACCTCTCCAGCTTCCGCCTTCTCCCCCGTGCTGTAACAGAGTTAGAGTGTCTGGGAACGGGGAGAAGGGCAGAAGCTGGGACACCTCTCCAGCTTCCCCCTTCTCCCCCGTTCCATGCCAGAGTTAGAGTTTCTGGGAACGGGGAGAAGGGCAGAAGCTGGGAGACCTCTCCAGCCCTCCAGCTATAATAATAATAATAATAATAATAATAATGACAATAAAATAAAATAAAATGAAATGAAATGAAATAAAATAAAATAAAATAAAATAAAAAATATATATCTATCTATCTCATGAAGTACAACACAGCTTGTGAGCTCAGGCCGCAAAGTGGCTACCAGGGGCACGAGGCACACATCTCGGTGTACCAGGGGCACGAGGCACACATCTCGGTGTACCAGGGGCGCGGGGCACTCAGCTCGGTGTACCAGGGGCGCGATTCACTCAGCCCGGTGTACCAGGGGTGCGAGGCACTCAGCCCGGTGTACCAGGGGCACAGAGAGAGGAAACACCAAAAAGCAAAAATAAAATAAAATAATAATAATAATAACAACCATAATTAAAAAAATAAAAATAAAAATAAATCAATGTGTCTGGGAACGGGGAGAAGGGAAGAAGCTGGGACACCTCTCCAGCTTCCGCCTTCTCCCCCGTGCTGTAACAGAGTTAGAGTGTCTGGGAACGGGGAGAAGGGCAGAAGCTGGGACACCTCTCCAGCTTCCCCCTTCTCCCCCGTTCCATGCCAGAGTTAGAGTTTCTGGGAACGGGGAGAAGGGCAGAAGCTGGGAGACCTCTCCAGCTCCCCCCTTCTCCAGCGTTCCCTGCCAGAGTTAGAGTTTCTGAGAATGGGGAGAAGAGGAGAAGCTGGGAGACCTCTCCAGCCCTCCAGCTATAATAATAATAATAATAATAATAATAATAATAATGACAATAAAATAAAATAAAATGAAATGAAATGAAATGAAATAAAATAAAATAAAATAAAAAATATATATCTATCTATCTCATGAAGTACAACACAGCTTGTGAGCTCAGGCCGCAAAGTGGCTGCCAGGGGCACGAGGCACACATCTCGGTGTACCAGGGGCACGAGGCACACATCTCGGTGTACCAGGGGCGCGGGGCACTCAGCTCGGTGTACCAGGGGCGCGATTCACTCAGCCCGGTGTACCAGGGGTGCGAGGCACTCAGCCCGGTGTACCAGGGGCACAGAGAGAGGAAACACCAAAAAGCAAAAATAAAATAAAATAATAATAATAATAACAACCATAATTAAAAAAATAAAAATAAAAATAAATCAATGTGTCTGGGAACGGGGAGAAGGGAAGAAGCTGGGACACCTCTCCAGCTTCCGCCTTCTCCCCCGTGCTGTAACAGAGTTAGAGTGTCTGGGAACGGGGAGAAGGGAAGAAGCTGGGACACCTCTCCAGCTTCCGCCTTCTCCCCCGTGCTGTAACAGAGTTAGAGTGTCTGGGAACGGGGAGAAGGGCAGAAGCTGGGACACCTCTCCAGCTTCCCCCTTCTCCCCCGTTCCATGCCAGAGTTAGAGTTTCTGGGAACGGGGAGAAGGGCAGAAGCTGGGAGACCTCTCCAGCTCCCCCCTTCTCCAGCGTTCCCTGCCAGAGTTAGAGTTTCTGAGAATGGGGAGAAGAGGAGAAGCTGGGAGACCTCTCCAGCCCTCCAGCTATAATAATAATAATAATAATAATAATAATAATGACAATAAAATAAAATAAAATGAAATGAAATGAAATGAAATAAAATAAAATAAAATAAAAAATATATATCTATCTATCTCATGAAGTACAACACAGCTTGTGAGCTCAGGCCGCAAAGTGGCTACCAGGGGCACGAGGCACACATCTCGGTGTACCAGGGGCACGAGGCACACATCTCGGTGTACCAGGGGCGCGGGGCACTCAGCTCGGTGTACCAGGGGCGCGATTCACTCAGCCCGGTGTACCAGGGGTGCGAGGCACTCAGCCCGGTGTACCAGGGGCACAGAGAGAGGAAACACCAAAAAGCAAAAATAAAATAAAATAATAATAATAATAACAACCATAATTAAAAAAATAAAAATAAAAATAAATCAATGTGTCTGGGAACGGGGAGAAGGGAAGAAGCTGGGACACCTCTCCAGCTTCCGCCTTCTCCCCCGTGCTGTAACAGAGTTAGAGTGTCTGGGAACGGGGAGAAGGGCAGAAGCTGGGACACCTCTCCAGCTTCCGCCTTCTCCCCCGTGCTGTAACAGAGTTAGAGTGTCTGGGAACGGGGAGAAGGGCAGAAGCTGGGACACCTCTCCAGCTTCCCCCTTCTCCCCCGTTCCATGCCAGAGTTAGAGTTTCTGGGAACGGGGAGAAGGGCAGAAGCTGGGAGACCTCTCCAGCTCCCCCCTTCTCCAGCGTTCCCTGCCAGAGTTAGAGTTTCTGGGAATGGGGAGAAGAGGAGAAGCTGGGAGACCTCTCCAGCCCTCCAGCTATAATAATAATAATAATAATAATAATAATAATGACAATAAAATAAAATAAAATGAAATGAAATGAAATGAAATAAAATAAAATAAAATAAAAAATATATATCTATCTATCTCATGAAGTACAACACAGCTTGTGAGCTCAGGCCGCAAAGTGGCTACCAGGGGCACGAGGCACACATCTCGGTGTACCAGGGGCACGAGGCACACATCTCGGTGTACCAGGGGCGCGGGGCACTCAGCTCGGTGTACCAGGGGCGCGATTCACTCAGCCCGGTGTACCAGGGGTGCGAGGCACTCAGCCCGGTGTACCAGGGGCACAGAGAGAGGAAACACCAAAAAGCAAAAATAAAATAAAATAATAATAATAATAACAACCATAATTAAAAAAATAAAAATAAAAATAAATCAATGTGTCTGGGAACGGGGAGAAGGGAAGAAGCTGGGACACCTCTCCAGCTTCCGCCTTCTCCCCCGTGCTGTAACAGAGTTAGAGTGTCTGGGAACGGGGAGAAGGGCAGAAGCTGGGACACCTCTCCAGCTTCCGCCTTCTCCCCCGTGCTGTAACAGAGTTAGAGTGTCTGGGAACGGGGAGAAGGGCAGAAGCTGGG
>NW_028181493.1:115000-120000 GCF_963514085.1 Chelon labrosus
TTAGGGTTAGAGTGTCAGAGCAGGGGGAGGCCTCTCCAGCAGCACAGGTTTGCTCTCCCGTGCTGGTTAGGTTTAGAGTGTCTGATCAGGGGGAGGCCTCTCCAGCAGCACAGGCTTGTTCTCCCGTGCTGGTTAGGGTTAGAGTGTCTGATCAGGGGGAGGCCTCTCCAGCAGCACAGGCTTGCTCTCCCGTGCTGGTTAGGGTTAGAGTGTCTGAGCAGGGGGAGGACTCTCCAGCAGCACAGGTTTGCTCTCCCGTGCTGCGGGTTAGGGTTGGAGTGTCAGGGAACGGGGAGACAGAGGCCTCTCCAGCAGCACGGGCTTGCTCTCCTGTGCTGCGGGTTAGGATCAGAGAGTCTGGGCACGGGGAGGAGGGAGGAGCGGGGAATCCTCTCCAGCTCCATCCTTGTCTCTCCAGCTCCATCCAGCCCCCTCCAGCTCCATCCTTCTCCCTCCAGTTCCATCCTTCTCTCCCCTGCTCTTAATATATATCATTAAGTACAACACAGCCTCTCAGCTCAGGACGCAATGTGGCTACCAGGGGCACGAGACACTCAGCTCGGGGTGCCAGGGGCGCGGGGCACTCAGCTCGGTGTACCAGGGGTGCGATTCACTCAGCCGGGTGTACCAGGGGTGCGAGGCACTCAGCCCGGTGTACCAGGGGCACAGAGACAGGAAACACCAAAAAGCAAAAATAAAATAAAATAATAATAATAATAATAACAACCATAATTAAAAAAATAAAAATAAATCAATGTGTCTGGGAACGGGGAGAAGGGAAGAAGCTGGGACACCTCTCCAGCTTCCGCCTTCTCCCCCGTGCTGTAACAGAGTTAGAGTGTCTGGGAACGGGGAGAAGGGAAGAAGCTGGGACACCTCTCCAGCTTCCGCCTTCTCCCCCGTGCTGTAACAGAGTTAGAGTGTCTGGGAACGGGGAGAAGGGCAGAAGCTGGGACACCTCTCCAGCTTCCCCCTTCTCCCCCGTTCCATGCCAGAGTTAGAGTTTCTGGGAACGGGGAGAAGGGCAGAAGCTGGGAGACCTCTCCAGCTCCCCCCTTCTCCAGCGTTCCCTGCCAGAGTTAGAGTTTCTGGGAATGGGGAGAAGAGGAGAAGCTGGGAGACCTCTCCAGCCCTCCAGCTATAATAATAATAATAATAATAATAATAATAATAATGACAATAAAATAAAATAAAATGAAATGAAATGAAATAAAATAAAATAAAATAAAAAATATATATCTATCTATCTCATGAAGTACAACACAGCTTGTGAGCTCAGGCCGCAAAGTGGCTACCAGGGGCACGAGGCACACATCTCGGTGTACCAGGGGCACGAGGCACACATCTCGGTGTACCAGGGGCGCGGGGCACTCAGCTCGGTGTACCAGGGGCGCGATTCACTCAGCCCGGTGTACCAGGGGTGCGAGGCACTCAGCCCGGTGTACCAGGGGCACAGAGAGAGGAAACACCAAAAAGCAAAAATAAAGTAAAATAATAATAATAATAATAATAACAACCATAATTAAAAAAATAAAAATAAAAATAAATCAATGTGTCTGGGAACGGGGAGAAGGGAAGAAGCTGGCACACCTCTCCAGCTTCCGCCTTCTCCCCCGTGCTGTAACAGAGTTAGAGTGTCTGGGAACGGGGAGAAGGGAAGAAGCTGGGACACCTCTCCAGCTTCCGCCTTCTCCCCCGTGCTGTAACAGAGTTAGAGTGTCTGGGAACGGGGAGAAGGGCAGAAGCTGGGACACCTCTCCAGCTTCCCCCTTCTCCCCCGTTCCATGCCAGAGTTAGAGTTTCTGGGAACGGGGAGAAGGGCAGAAGCTGGGAGACCTCTCCAGCTCCCCCCTTCTCCAGCGTTCCCTGCCAGAGTTAGAGTTTCTGGGAATGGCGAGAAGAGGAGAAGCTGGGAGACCTCTCCAGCCCTCCAGCTATAATAATAATAATAATAATAATAATAATAATAATGACAATAAAATAAAATAAAATGAAATGAAATGAAATAAAATAAAATAAAATAAAAAATATATATCTATCTATCTCATGAAGTACAACACAGCTTGTGAGCTCAGGCCGCAAAGTGGCTACCAGGGGCACGAGGCACACATCTCGGTGTACCAGGGGCACGAGGCACACATCTCGGTGTACCAGGGGCGCGGGGCACTCAGCTCGGTGTACCAGGGGCGCGATTCACTCAGCCCGGTGTACCAGGGGTGCGAGGCACTCAGCCCGGTGTACCAGGGGCACAGAGAGAGGAAACACCAAAAAGCAAAAATAAAGTAAAATAATAATAATAATAATAATAACAACCATAATTAAAAAAATAAAAATAAAAATAAATCAATGTGTCTGGGAACGGGGAGAAGGGAAGAAGCTGGGACACCTCTCCAGCTTCCGCCTTCTCCCCCGTGCTGTAACAGAGTTAGAGTGTCTGGGAACGGGGAGAAGGGAAGAAGCTGGGACACCTCTCCAGCTTCCGCCTTCTCCCCCGTGCTGTAACAGAGTTAGAGTGTCTGGGAACGGGGAGAAGGGCAGAAGCTGGGACACCTCTCCAGCTTCCCCCTTCTCCCCCGTTCCATGCCAGAGTTAGAGTTTCTGGGAACGGGGAGAAGGGCAGAAGCTGGGAGACCTCTCCAGCTCCCCCCTTCTCCAGCGTTCCCTGCCAGAGTTAGAGTTTCTGGGAATGGGGAGAAGAGGAGAAGCTGGGAGACCTCTCCAGCCCTCCAGCTATAATAATAATAATAATAATAATAATAATAATGACAATAAAATAAAATAAAATGAAATGAAATGAAATAAAATAAAATAAAATAAAAAATATATATCTATCTATCTCATGAAGTACAACACAGCTTGTGAGCTCAGGCCGCAAAGTGGCTACCAGGGGCACGAGGCACACATCTCGGTGTACCAGGGGCACGAGGCACACATCTCGGTGTACCAGGGGCGCGGGGCACTCAGCTCGGTGTACCAGGGGCGCGATTCACTCAGCCCGGTGTACCAGGGGTGCGAGGCACTCAGCCCGGTGTACCAGGGGCACAGAGAGAGGAAACACCAAAAAGCAAAAATAAAGTAAAATAATAATAATAATAATAATAACAACCATAATTAAAAAAATAAAAATAAAAATAAATCAATGTGTCTGGGAACGGGGAGAAGGGAAGAAGCTGGGACACCTCTCCAGCTTCCGCCTTCTCCCCCGTGCTGTAACAGAGTTAGAGTGTCTGGGAACGGGGAGAAGGGAAGAAGCTGGGACACCTCTCCAGCTTCCGCCTTCTCCCCCGTGCTGTAACAGAGTTAGAGTGTCTGGGAACGGGGAGAAGGGCAGAAGCTGGGACACCTCTCCAGCTTCCCCCTTCTCCCCCGTTCCATGCCAGAGTTAGAGTTTCTGGGAACGGGGAGAAGGGCAGAAGCTGGGAGACCTCTCCAGCCCTCCAGCTATAATAATAATAATAATAATAATAATAATGACAATAAAATAAAATAAAATGAAATGAAATGAAATAAAATAAAATAAAATAAAATAAAAAATATATATCTATCTATCTCATGAAGTACAACACAGCTTGTGAGCTCAGGCCGCAAAGTGGCTACCAGGGGCACGAGGCACACATCTCGGTGTACCAGGGGCACGAGGCACACATCTCGGTGTACCAGGGGCGCGGGGCACTCAGCTCGGTGTACCAGGGGCGCGATTCACTCAGCCCGGTGTACCAGGGGTGCGAGGCACTCAGCCCGGTGTACCAGGGGCACAGAGAGAGGAAACACCAAAAAGCAAAAATAAAATAAAATAATAATAATAATAACAACCATAATTAAAAAAATAAAAATAAAAATAAATCAATGTGTCTGGGAACGGGGAGAAGGGAAGAAGCTGGGACACCTCTCCAGCTTCCGCCTTCTCCCCCGTGCTGTAACAGAGTTAGAGTGTCTGGGAACGGGGAGAAGGGCAGAAGCTGGGACACCTCTCCAGCTTCCCCCTTCTCCCCCGTTCCATGCCAGAGTTAGAGTTTCTGGGAACGGGGAGAAGGGCAGAAGCTGGGAGACCTCTCCAGCTCCCCCCTTCTCCAGCGTTCCCTGCCAGAGTTAGAGTTTCTGAGAATGGGGAGAAGAGGAGAAGCTGGGAGACCTCTCCAGCCCTCCAGCTATAATAATAATAATAATAATAATAATAATAATAATGACAATAAAATAAAATAAAATGAAATGAAATGAAATGAAATAAAATAAAATAAAATAAAAAATATATATCTATCTATCTCATGAAGTACAACACAGCTTGTGAGCTCAGGCCGCAAAGTGGCTGCCAGGGGCACGAGGCACACATCTCGGTGTACCAGGGGCACGAGGCACACATCTCGGTGTACCAGGGGCGCGGGGCACTCAGCTCGGTGTACCAGGGGCGCGATTCACTCAGCCCGGTGTACCAGGGGTGCGAGGCACTCAGCCCGGTGTACCAGGGGCACAGAGAGAGGAAACACCAAAAAGCAAAAATAAAATAAAATAATAATAATAATAACAACCATAATTAAAAAAATAAAAATAAAAATAAATCAATGTGTCTGGGAACGGGGAGAAGGGAAGAAGCTGGGACACCTCTCCAGCTTCCGCCTTCTCCCCCGTGCTGTAACAGAGTTAGAGTGTCTGGGAACGGGGAGAAGGGAAGAAGCTGGGACACCTCTCCAGCTTCCGCCTTCTCCCCCGTGCTGTAACAGAGTTAGAGTGTCTGGGAACGGGGAGAAGGGCAGAAGCTGGGACACCTCTCCAGCTTCCCCCTTCTCCCCCGTTCCATGCCAGAGTTAGAGTTTCTGGGAACGGGGAGAAGGGCAGAAGCTGGGAGACCTCTCCAGCTCCCCCCTTCTCCAGCGTTCCCTGCCAGAGTTAGAGTTTCTGAGAATGGGGAGAAGAGGAGAAGCTGGGAGACCTCTCCAGCCCTCCAGCTATAATAATAATAATAATAATAATAATAATAATGACAATAAAATAAAATAAAATGA
>NW_028181493.1:132500-135000 GCF_963514085.1 Chelon labrosus
AATAATAATAATAATAATAATAATAATAATGACAATAAAATAAAATAAAATGAAATGAAATGAAATGAAATAAAATAAAATAAAATAAAAAATATATATCTATCTATCTCATGAAGTACAACACAGCTTGTGAGCTCAGGCCGCAAAGTGGCTGCCAGGGGCACGAGGCACACATCTCGGTGTACCAGGGGCACGAGGCACACATCTCGGTGTACCAGGGGCGCGGGGCACTCAGCTCGGTGTACCAGGGGCGCGATTCACTCAGCCCGGTGTACCAGGGGTGCGAGGCACTCAGCCCGGTGTACCAGGGGCACAGAGAGAGGAAACACCAAAAAGCAAAAATAAAATAAAATAATAATAATAATAACAACCATAATTAAAAAAATAAAAATAAAAATAAATCAATGTGTCTGGGAACGGGGAGAAGGGAAGAAGCTGGGACACCTCTCCAGCTTCCGCCTTCTCCCCCGTGCTGTAACAGAGTTAGAGTGTCTGGGAACGGGGAGAAGGGAAGAAGCTGGGACACCTCTCCAGCTTCCGCCTTCTCCCCCGTGCTGTAACAGAGTTAGAGTGTCTGGGAACGGGGAGAAGGGCAGAAGCTGGGACACCTCTCCAGCTTCCCCCTTCTCCCCCGTTCCATGCCAGAGTTAGAGTTTCTGGGAACGGGGAGAAGGGCAGAAGCTGGGAGACCTCTCCAGCTCCCCCCTTCTCCAGCGTTCCCTGCCAGAGTTAGAGTTTCTGGGAATGGGGAGAAGAGGAGAAGCTGGGAGACCTCTCCAGCCCTCCAGCTATAATAATAATAATAATAATAATAATAATAATGACAATAAAATAAAATAAAATGAAATGAAATGAAATAAAATAAAATAAAATAAAAAATATATATCTATCTATCTCATGAAGTACAACACAGCTTGTGAGCTCAGGCCGCAAAGTGGCTACCAGGGGCACGAGGCACACATCTCGGTGTACCAGGGGCACGAGGCACACATCTCGGTGTACCAGGGGCGCGGGGCACTCAGCTCGGTGTACCAGGGGCGCGATTCACTCAGCCCGGTGTACCAGGGGTGCGAGGCACTCAGCCCGGTGTACCAGGGGCACAGAGAGAGGAAACACCAAAAAGCAAAAATAAAATAAAATAATAATAATAATAACAACCATAATTAAAAAAATAAAAATAAAAATAAATCAATGTGTCTGGGAACGGGGAGAAGGGAAGAAGCTGGGACACCTCTCCAGCTTCCGCCTTCTCCCCCGTGCTTTAACAGAGTTAGAGTGTCTGGGAACGGGGAGAAGGGCAGAAGCTGGGACACCTCTCCAGCTTCCGCCTTCTCCCCCGTGCTGTAACAGAGTTAGAGTGTCTGGGAACGGGGAGAAGGGCAGAAGCTGGGACACCTCTCCAGCTTCCCCCTTCTCCCCCGTTCCATGCCAGAGTTAGAGTTTCTGGGAACGGGGAGAAGGGCAGAAGCTGGGAGACCTCTCCAGCTCCCCCCTTCTCCAGCGTTCCCTGCCAGAGTTAGAGTTTCTGGGAATGGGGAGAAGAGGAGAAGCTGGGAGACCTCTCCAGCCCTCCAGCTATAATAATAATAATAATAATAATAATAATAATGACAATAAAATAAAATAAAATGAAATGAAATGAAATGAAATGAAATAAAATAAAATAAAATAAAAAATATATATCTATCTATCTCATGAAGTACAACACAGCTTGTGAGCTCAGGCCGCAAAGTGGCTACCAGGGGCACGAGGCACACATCTCGGTGTACCAGGGGCACGAGGCACACATCTCGGTGTACCAGGGGCGCGGGGCACTCAGCTCGGTGTACCAGGGGCGCGATTCACTCAGCCCGGTGTACCAGGGGTGCGAGGCACTCAGCCCGGTGTACCAGGGGCACAGAGAGAGGAAACACCAAAAAGCAAAAATAAAATAAAATAATAATAATAATAACAACCATAATTAAAAAAATAAAAATAAAAATAAAAATAAATCAATGTGTCTGGGAACGGGGAGAAGGGAAGAAGCTGGGACACCTCTCCAGCTTCCGCCTTCTCCCCCGTGCTGTAACAGAGTTAGAGTGTCTGGGAACGGGGAGAAGGGAAGAAGCTGGGACACCTCTCCAGCTTCCGCCTTCTCCCCCGTGCTGTAACAGAGTTAGAGTGTCTGGGAACGGGGAGAAGGGCAGAAGCTGGGACACCTCTCCAGCTTCCCCCTTCTCCCCCGTTCCATGCCAGAGTTAGAGTTTCTGGGAACGGGGAGAAGGGCAGAAGCTGGGAGACCTCTCCAGCTCCCCCCTTCTCCAGCGTTCCCTGCCAGAGTTAGAGTTTCTGGGAATGGGGAGAAGAGGAGAAGCTGGGAGACCTCTCCAGCCCTCCAGCTATAATAATAATAATAATAATAATAATAATGACAATAAAATAAAATAAAATGAAATGAAATGAAATAAAATAAAATAAAATAAAAAATATATATCTATCTATCTCATGAAGTACAACACAG
>NW_028181493.1:147500-150000 GCF_963514085.1 Chelon labrosus
TGGCTGCCAGGGGCACGAGGCACACATCTCGGTGTACCAGGGGCACGAGGCACACATCTCGGTGTACCAGGGGCGCGGGGCACTCAGCTCGGTGTACCAGGGGCGCGATTCACTCAGCCCGGTGTACCAGGGGTGCGAGGCACTCAGCCCGGTGTACCAGGGGCACAGAGAGAGGAAACACCAAAAAGCAAAAATAAAATAAAATAATAATAATAATAACAACCATAATTAAAAAAATAAAAATAAAAATAAATCAATGTGTCTGGGAACGGGGAGAAGGGAAGAAGCTGGGACACCTCTCCAGCTTCCGCCTTCTCCCCCGTGCTGTAACAGAGTTAGAGTGTCTGGGAACGGGGAGAAGGGAAGAAGCTGGGACACCTCTCCAGCTTCCGCCTTCTCCCCCGTGCTGTAACAGAGTTAGAGTGTCTGGGAACGGGGAGAAGGGCAGAAGCTGGGACACCTCTCCAGCTTCCCCCTTCTCCCCCGTTCCATGCCAGAGTTAGAGTTTCTGGGAACGGGGAGAAGGGCAGAAGCTGGGAGACCTCTCCAGCTCCCCCCTTCTCCAGCGTTCCCTGCCAGAGTTAGAGTTTCTGGGAATGGGGAGAAGAGGAGAAGCTGGGAGACCTCTCCAGCCCTCCAGCTATAATAATAATAATAATAATAATAATAATAATGACAATAAAATAAAATAAAATGAAATGAAATGAAATAAAATAAAATAAAATAAAAAATATATATCTATCTATCTCATGAAGTACAACACAGCTTGTGAGCTCAGGCCGCAAAGTGGCTACCAGGGGCACGAGGCACACATCTCGGTGTACCAGGGGCACGAGGCACACATCTCGGTGTACCAGGGGCGCGGGGCACTCAGCTCGGTGTACCAGGGGCGCGATTCACTCAGCCCGGTGTACCAGGGGTGCGAGGCACTCAGCCCGGTGTACCAGGGGCACAGAGAGAGGAAACACCAAAAAGCAAAAATAAAATAAAATAATAATAATAATAACAACCATAATTAAAAAAATAAAAATAAAAATAAATCAATGTGTCTGGGAACGGGGAGAAGGGAAGAAGCTGGGACACCTCTCCAGCTTCCGCCTTCTCCCCCGTGCTGTAACAGAGTTAGAGTGTCTGGGAACGGGGAGAAGGGCAGAAGCTGGGACACCTCTCCAGCTTCCGCCTTCTCCCCCGTGCTGTAACAGAGTTAGAGTGTCTGGGAACGGGGAGAAGGGCAGAAGCTGGGACACCTCTCCAGCTTCCCCCTTCTCCCCCGTTCCATGCCAGAGTTAGAGTTTCTGGGAACGGGGAGAAGGGCAGAAGCTGGGAGACCTCTCCAGCTCCCCCCTTCTCCAGCGTTCCCTGCCAGAGTTAGAGTTTCTGGGAATGGGGAGAAGAGGAGAAGCTGGGAGACCTCTCCAGCCCTCCAGCTATAATAATAATAATAATAATAATAATAATAATGACAATAAAATAAAATAAAATGAAATGAAATGAAATGAAATGAAATAAAATAAAATAAAATAAAAAATATATATCTATCTATCTCATGAAGTACAACACAGCTTGTGAGCTCAGGCCGCAAAGTGGCTACCAGGGGCACGAGGCACACATCTCGGTGTACCAGGGGCACGAGGCACACATCTCGGTGTACCAGGGGCGCGGGGCACTCAGCTCGGTGTACCAGGGGCGCGATTCACTCAGCCCGGTGTACCAGGGGTGCGAGGCACTCAGCCCGGTGTACCAGGGGCACAGAGAGAGGAAACACCAAAAAGCAAAAATAAAATAAAATAATAATAATAATAACAACCATAATTAAAAAAATAAAAATAAAAATAAAAATAAATCAATGTGTCTGGGAACGGGGAGAAGGGAAGAAGCTGGGACACCTCTCCAGCTTCCGCCTTCTCCCCCGTGCTGTAACAGAGTTAGAGTGTCTGGGAACGGGGAGAAGGGAAGAAGCTGGGACACCTCTCCAGCTTCCGCCTTCTCCCCCGTGCTGTAACAGAGTTAGAGTGTCTGGGAACGGGGAGAAGGGCAGAAGCTGGGACACCTCTCCAGCTTCCCCCTTCTCCCCCGTTCCATGCCAGAGTTAGAGTTTCTGGGAACGGGGAGAAGGGCAGAAGCTGGGAGACCTCTCCAGCTCCCCCCTTCTCCAGCGTTCCCTGCCAGAGTTAGAGTTTCTGGGAATGGGGAGAAGAGGAGAAGCTGGGAGACCTCTCCAGCCCTCCAGCTATAATAATAATAATAATAATAATAATAATGACAATAAAATAAAATAAAATGAAATGAAATGAAATAAAATAAAATAAAATAAAAAATATATATCTATCTATCTCATGAAGTACAACACAGCTTGTGAGCTCAGGCCGCAAAGTGGCTACCAGGGGCACGAGGCACACATCTCGGTGTACCAGGGGCACGAGGCACACATCTCGGTGTACCAGGGGCGCGGGGCACTCAGCTCGGTGTACCAGGGGCGCGATTCACTCAGCCCGGTGTA
>NW_028181493.1:162500-170000 GCF_963514085.1 Chelon labrosus
CCGGTGTACCAGGGGCACAGAGAGAGGAAACACCAAAAAGCAAAAATAAAATAAAATAATAATAATAATAACAACCATAATTAAAAAAATAAAAATAAAAATAAATCAATGTGTCTGGGAACGGGGAGAAGGGAAGAAGCTGGGACACCTCTCCAGCTTCCGCCTTCTCCCCCGTGCTGTAACAGAGTTAGAGTGTCTGGGAACGGGGAGAAGGGAAGAAGCTGGGACACCTCTCCAGCTTCCGCCTTCTCCCCCGTGCTGTAACAGAGTTAGAGTGTCTGGGAACGGGGAGAAGGGCAGAAGCTGGGACACCTCTCCAGCTTCCCCCTTCTCCCCCGTTCCATGCCAGAGTTAGAGTTTCTGGGAACGGGGAGAAGGGCAGAAGCTGGGAGACCTCTCCAGCTCCCCCCTTCTCCAGCGTTCCCTGCCAGAGTTAGAGTTTCTGGGAATGGGGAGAAGAGGAGAAGCTGGGAGACCTCTCCAGCACTCCAGCTATAATAATAATAATAATAATAATAATAATAATGACAATAAAATAAAATAAAATGAAATGAAATGAAATAAAATAAAATAAAATAAAAAATATATATCTATCTATCTCATGAAGTACAACACAGCTTGTGAGCTCAGGCCGCAAAGTGGCTACCAGGGGCACGAGGCACACATCTCGGTGTACCAGGGGCACGAGGCACACATCTCGGTGTACCAGGGGCGCGGGGCACTCAGCTCGGTGTACCAGGGGCGCGATTCACTCAGCCCGGTGTACCAGGGGTGCGAGGCACTCAGCCCGGTGTACCAGGGGCACAGAGAGAGGAAACACCAAAAAGCAAAAATAAAATAAAATAATAATAATAATAACAACCATAATTAAAAAAATAAAAATAAAAATAAATCAATGTGTCTGGGAACGGGGAGAAGGGAAGAAGCTGGGACACCTCTCCAGCTTCCGCCTTCTCCCCCGTGCTGTAACAGAGTTAGAGTGTCTGGGAACGGGGAGAAGGGCAGAAGCTGGGACACCTCTCCAGCTTCCGCCTTCTCCCCCGTGCTGTAACAGAGTTAGAGTGTCTGGGAACGGGGAGAAGGGCAGAAGCTGGGACACCTCTCCAGCTTCCCCCTTCTCCCCCGTTCCATGCCAGAGTTAGAGTTTCTGGGAACGGGGAGAAGGGCAGAAGCTGGGAGACCTCTCCAGCTCCCCCCTTCTCCAGCGTTCCCTGCCAGAGTTAGAGTTTCTGGGAATGGGGAGAAGAGGAGAAGCTGGGAGACCTCTCCAGCCCTCCAGCTATAATAATAATAATAATAATAATAATAATAATGACAATAAAATAAAATAAAATGAAATGAAATGAAATGAAATGAAATAAAATAAAATAAAATAAAAAATATATATCTATCTATCTCATGAAGTACAACACAGCTTGTGAGCTCAGGCCGCAAAGTGGCTACCAGGGGCACGAGGCACACATCTCGGTGTACCAGGGGCACGAGGCACACATCTCGGTGTACCAGGGGCGCGGGGCACTCAGCTCGGTGTACCAGGGGCGCGATTCACTCAGCCCGGTGTACCAGGGGTGCGAGGCACTCAGCCCGGTGTACCAGGGGCACAGAGAGAGGAAACACCAAAAAGCAAAAATAAAATAAAATAATAATAATAATAACAACCATAATTAAAAAAATAAAAATAAAAATAAAAATAAATCAATGTGTCTGGGAACGGGGAGAAGGGAAGAAGCTGGGACACCTCTCCAGCTTCCGCCTTCTCCCCCGTGCTGTAACAGAGTTAGAGTGTCTGGGAACGGGGAGAAGGGAAGAAGCTGGGACACCTCTCCAGCTTCCGCCTTCTCCCCCGTGCTGTAACAGAGTTAGAGTGTCTGGGAACGGGGAGAAGGGCAGAAGCTGGGACACCTCTCCAGCTTCCCCCTTCTCCCCCGTTCCATGCCAGAGTTAGAGTTTCTGGGAACGGGGAGAAGGGCAGAAGCTGGGAGACCTCTCCAGCTCCCCCCTTCTCCAGCGTTCCCTGCCAGAGTTAGAGTTTCTGGGAATGGGGAGAAGAGGAGAAGCTGGGAGACCTCTCCAGCCCTCCAGCTATAATAATAATAATAATAATAATAATAATGACAATAAAATAAAATAAAATGAAATGAAATGAAATAAAATAAAATAAAATAAAAAATATATATCTATCTATCTCATGAAGTACAACACAGCTTGTGAGCTCAGGCCGCAAAGTGGCTACCAGGGGCACGAGGCACACATCTCGGTGTACCAGGGGCACGAGGCACACATCTCGGTGTACCAGGGGCGCGGGGCACTCAGCTCGGTGTACCAGGGGCGCGATTCACTCAGCCCGGTGTACCAGGGGTGCGAGGCACTCAGCCCGGTGTACCAGGGGCACAGAGAGAGGAAACACCAAAAAGCAAAAATAAAGTAAAATAATAATAATAATAATAATAATAACAACCATAATTAAAAAAATAAAAATAAAAATAAATCAATGTGTCTGGGAACGGGGAGAAGGGAAGAAGCTGGGACACCTCTCCAGCTTCCGCCTTCTCCCCCGTGCTGTAACAGAGTTAGAGTGTCTGGGAACGGGGAGAAGGGCAGAAGCTGGGACACCTCTCCAGCTTCCCCCTTCTCCCCCGTTCCATGCCAGAGTTAGAGTTTCTGGGAACGGGGAGAAGGGCAGAAGCTGGGAGACCTCTCCAGCTCCCCCCTTCTCCAGCGTTCCCTGCCAGAGTTAGAGTTTCTGGGAATGGGGAGAAGAGGAGAAGCTGGGAGACCTCTCCAGCCCTCCAGCTATAATAATAATAATAATAATAATAATAATAATAATGACAATAAAATAAAATAAAATGAAATGAAATGAAATAAAATAAAATAAAATAAAAAATATATATCTATCTATCTCATGAAGTACAACACAGCTTGTGAGCTCAGGCCGCAAAGTGGCTACCAGGGGCACGAGGCACACATCTCGGTGTACCAGGGGCACGAGGCACACATCTCGGTGTACCAGGGGCGCGGGGCACTCAGCTCGGTGTACCAGGGGCGCGATTCACTCAGCCCGGTGTACCAGGGGTGCGAGGCACTCAGCCCGGTGTACCAGGGGCACAGAGAGAGGAAACACCAAAAAGCAAAAATAAAATAAAATAATAATAATAATAACAACCATAATTAAAAAAATAAAAATAAAAATAAATCAATGTGTCTGGGAACGGGGAGAAGGGAAGAAGCTGGGACACCTCTCCAGCTTCCGCCTTCTCCCCCGTGCTGTAACAGAGTTAGAGTGTCTGGGAACGGGGAGAAGGGCAGAAGCTGGGACACCTCTCCAGCTTCCGCCTTCTCCCCCGTGCTGTAACAGAGTTAGAGTGTCTGGGAACGGGGAGAAGGGCAGAAGCTGGGACACCTCTCCAGCTTCCCCCTTCTCCCCCGTTCCATGCCAGAGTTAGAGTTTCTGGGAACGGGGAGAAGGGCAGAAGCTGGGAGACCTCTCCAGCTCCCCCCTTCTCCAGCGTTCCCTGCCAGAGTTAGAGTTTCTGGGAATGGGGAGAAGAGGAGAAGCTGGGAGACCTCTCCAGCCCTCCAGCTATAATAATAATAATAATAATAATAATAACAATAAAATGAAATAAAATAAAATAAAATAAAATAAAATAAAATAAAAATAATAATAATAACAACAACAACAACAATAATTTAAAAAATAAATAAATAAATGTGTCTGAGCACGGGGAGAAGGGAAGAAGCTGGGAGACCTCTCCAGCCTCCCCCTTGTCCCCCGTTCCATGCCAGAGTTAAAGTTTCTGGGAACGGGGAGAAGGGAAGAAGCTGGGAGAACTCTCCAGCTTCCCCCTTCTCCCCCGTGCTGTAACAGAGTTAGAGTGTCTGGGAACGGGGAGAAGGGCAGAAGCTGGGACACCTCTCCAGCTTCCCCCTTCTCCCCCGTTCCATGCCAGAGTTAGAGTTTCTGGGAACGGGGAGAAGGGCAGAAGCTGGGAGACCTCTCCAGCTCCCCCCTTCTCCAGCGTTCCCTGCCAGAGTTAGAGTTTCTGGGAATGGGGAGAAGAGGAGAAGCTGGGAGACCTCTCCAGCCCTCCAGCTATAATAATAATAATAATAATAATAATAATGACAATAAAATAAAATAAAATGAAATGAAATGAAATAAAATAAAATAAAATAAAAAATATATATCTATCTATCTCATGAAGTACAACACAGCTTGTGAGCTCAGGCCGCAAAGTGGCTACCAGGGGCACGAGGCACACATCTCGGTGTACCAGGGGCACGAGGCACACATCTCGGTGTACCAGGGGCGCGGGGCACTCAGCTCGGTGTACCAGGGGCGCGATTCACTCAGCCCGGTGTACCAGGGGTGCGAGGCACTCAGCCCGGTGTACCAGGGGCACAGAGAGAGGAAACACCAAAAAGCAAAAATAAAGTAAAATAATAATAATAATAATAATAATAACAACCATAATTAAAAAAATAAAAATAAAAATAAATCAATGTGTCTGGGAACGGGGAGAAGGGAAGAAGCTGGGACACCTCTCCAGCTTCCGCCTTCTCCCCCGTGCTGTAACAGAGTTAGAGTGTCTGGGAACGGGGAGAAGGGCAGAAGCTGGGACACCTCTCCAGCTTCCCCCTTCTCCCCCGTTCCATGCCAGAGTTAGAGTTTCTGGGAACGGGGAGAAGGGCAGAAGCTGGGAGACCTCTCCAGCTCCCCCCTTCTCCAGCGTTCCCTGCCAGAGTTAGAGTTTCTGGGAATGGGGAGAAGAGGAGAAGCTGGGAGACCTCTCCAGCCCTCCAGCTATAATAATAATAATAATAATAATAATAATAATGACAATAAAATAAAATAAAATGAAATGAAATGAAATAAAATAAAATAAAATAAAAAATATATATCTATCTATCTCATGAAGTACAACACAGCTTGTGAGCTCAGGCCGCAAAGTGGCTACCAGGGGCACGAGGCACACATCTCGGTGTACCAGGGGCACGAGGCACACATCTCGGTGTACCAGGGGCGCGGGGCACTCAGCTCGGTGTACCAGGGGCGCGATTCACTCAGCCCGGTGTACCAGGGGTGCGAGGCACTCAGCCCGGTGTACCAGGGGCACAGAGAGAGGAAACACCAAAAAGCAAAAATAAAATAAAATAATAATAATAATAACAACCATAATTAAAAAAATAAAAATAAAAATAAATCAATGTGTCTGGGAACGGGGAGAAGGGAAGAAGCTGGGACACCTCTCCAGCTTCCGCCTTCTCCCCCGTGCTGTAACAGAGTTAGAGTGTCTGGGAACGGGGAGAAGGGAAGAAGCTGGGACACCTCTCCAGCTTCCGCCTTCTCCCCCGTGCTGTAACAGAGTTAGAGTGTCTGGGAACGGGGAGAAGGGCAGAAGCTGGGACACCTCTCCAGCTTCCCCCTTCTCCCCCGTTCCATGCCAGAGTTAGAGTTTCTGGGAACGGGGAGAAGGGCAGAAGCTGGGAGACCTCTCCAGCTCCCCCCTTCTCCAGCGTTCCCTGCCAGAGTTAGAGTTTCTGAGAATGGGGAGAAGAGGAGAAGCTGGGAGACCTCTCCAGCCCTCCAGCTATAATAATAATAATAATAATAATAATAATAATGACAATAAAATAAAATAAAATGAAATGAAATGAAATGAAATAAAATAAAATAAAATAAAAAATATATATCTATCTATCTCATGAAGTACAACACAGCTTGTGAGCTCAGGCCGCAAAGTGGCTGCCAGGGGCACGAGGCACACATCTCGGTGTACCAGGGGCACGAGGCACACATCTCGGTGTACCAGGGGCGCGGGGCACTCAGCTCGGTGTACCAGGGGCGCGATTCACTCAGCCCGGTGTACCAGGGGTGCGAGGCACTCAGCCCGGTGTACCAGGGGCACAGAGAGAGGAAACACCAAAAAGCAAAAATAAAATAAAATAATAATAATAATAACAACCATAATTAAAAAAATAAAAATAAAAATAAATCAATGTGTCTGGGAACGGGGAGAAGGGAAGAAGCTGGGACACCTCTCCAGCTTCCGCCTTCTCCCCCGTGCTGTAACAGAGTTAGAGTGTCTGGGAACGGGGAGAAGGGAAGAAGCTGGGACACCTCTCCAGCTTCCGCCTTCTCCCCCGTGCTGTAACAGAGTTAGAGTGTCTGGGAACGGGGAGAAGGGCAGAAGCTGGGACACCTCTCCAGCTTCCCCCTTCTCCCCCGTTCCATGCCAGAGTTAGAGTTTCTGGGAACGGGGAGAAGGGCAGAAGCTGGGAGACCTCTCCAGCTCCCCCCTTCTCCAGCGTTCCCTGCCAGAGTTAGAGTTTCTGGGAATGGGGAGAAGAGGAGAAGCTGGGAGACCTCTCCAGCCCTCCAGCTATAATAATAATAATAATAATAATAATAATAATGACAATAAAATAAAATAAAATGAAATGAAATGAAATAAAATAAAATAAAATAAAAAATATATATCTATCTATCTCATGAAGTACAACACAGCTTGTGAGCTCAGGCCGCAAAGTGGCTACCAGGGGCACGAGGCACACATCTCGGTGTACCAGGGGCACGAGGCACACATCTCGGTGTACCAGGGGCGCGGGGCACTCAGCTCGGTGTACCAGGGGCGCGATTCACTCAGCCCGGTGTACCAGGGGTGCGAGGCACTCAGCCCGGTGTACCAGGGGCACAGAGAGAGGAAACACCAAAAAGCAAAAATAAAGTAAAATAATAATAATAATAATAATAATAACAACCATAATTAAAAAAATAAAAATAAAAATAAATCAATGTGTCTGGGAACGGGGAGAAGGGAAGAAGCTGGGACACCTCTCCAGCTTCCGCCTTCTCCCCCGTGCTGTAACAGAGTTAGAGTGTCTGGGAACGGGGAGAAGGGCAGAAGCTGGGACACCTCTCCAGCTTCCCCCTTCTCCCCCGTTCCATGCCAGAGTTAGAGTTTCTGGGAACGGGGAGAAGGGCAGAAGCTGGGAGACCTCTCCAGCTCCCCCCTTCTCCAGCGTTCCCTGCCAGAGTTAGAGTTTCTGGGAATGGGGAGAAGAGGAGAAGCTGGGAGACCTCTCCAGCCCTCCAGCTATAATAATAATAATAATAATAATAATAATAATAATGACAATAAAATAAAATAAAATGAAATGAAATGAAATAAAATAAAATAAAATAAAAAATATATATCTATCTATCTCATGAAGTACAACACAGCTTGTGAGCTCAGGCCGCAAAGTGGCTACCAGGGGCACGAGGCACACATCTCGGTGTACCAGGGGCACGAGGCACACATCTCGGTGTACCAGGGGCGCGGGGCACTCAGCTCGGTGTACCAGGGGCGCGATTCACTCAGCCCGGTGTACCAGGGGTGCGAGGCACTCAGCCCGGTGTACCAGGGGCACAGAGAGAGGAAACACCAAAAAGCAAAAATAAAATAAAATAATAATAATAATAACAACCATAATTAAAAAAATAAAAATAAAAAT
>NW_028181493.1:180000-185000 GCF_963514085.1 Chelon labrosus
CGACATCTGCTGTGTCTGTCGTTTCCAGTCAAGCTGTTGCACAACACCCTGCTCCCTTTTAATGTTCTTCATGTCAAGCAAGATGTTCCCAACATACGGTGGCATAAGCAGATTAAATGTTGTCTTGATGTCTTGAACATGTGACACAGCAAGTCTGGTAGGCCTCGGGGTCATTCTGATGAAGGGGAGGAGCGGAGAGACCTCTCCAGCTCCTGCCTTCTCCCCCGTGTTCTTCCAGACTCAGAGTGTCTGGGTACGGGGAGAAGGGAGCGGGGATACCTCTCCAGCTCCGTGCTTCTTTTCCCGTGCTGGTTAGGGTTAGAGTGTCTGAGCAGGGGGAGGCCTCTCCGGCAGCACAGGCTTGCTCTCCCGTGCTGCGGGTTGGGGTTAGAGTGTCAGGGAACGGGGAGACAGAGGCCTCTCCAGCAGCACAGGCTTGCTCTCCCGTGCTGGTTAGGGTTAGAGTGTTTGAGCAAGGGGAGGCCTCTCCAGCAGCACAGGCTTGCTCTCCCGTGCTGCGGGTTGGGGTTAGAGTGTCAGGGAACGGGGAGACAGAGGCCTCTCCAGCAGCACAGGCTTGCTCTCCCGTGCTGGTTAGGGTTAGAGTGTGTGAGCAGGGGGAGGCCTCTCCAGCAGCACAGGCTTGCTCTCCCGTGCTGCGGGTTGGGGTTAGAGTGTCAGGGAACGGGGAGACAGAGGCCTCTCCAGCAGCACAGGCTTGCTCTCCCGTGCTGGTTAGGGTTAGAGTGTCAGAGCAGGGGGAGGCCTCTCCAGCAGCACAGGTTTGCTCTCCCGTGCTGGTTAGGTTTAGAGTGTCTGATCAGGGGGAGGCCTCTCCAGCAGCACAGGCTTGTTCTCCCGTGCTGGTTAGGGTTAGAGTGTCTGATCAGGGGGAGGCCTCTCCAGCAGCACAGGCTTGCTCTCCCGTGCTGGTTAGGGTTAGAGTGTCTGAGCAGGGGGAGGACTCTCCAGCAGCACAGGTTTGCTCTCCCGTGCTGCGGGTTAGGGTTGGAGTGTCAGGGAACGGGGAGACAGAGGCCTCTCCAGCAGCACGGGCTTGCTCTCCTGTGCTGCGGGTTAGGATCAGAGAGTCTGGGCACGGGGAGGAGGGAGGAGCGGGGAATCCTCTCCAGCTCCATCCTTGTCTCTCCAGCTCCATCCAGCCCCCTCCAGCTCCATCCTTCTCCCTCCAGTTCCATCCTTCTCTCCCCTGCTCTTAATATATATCATTAAGTACAACACAGCCTCTCAGCTCAGGACGCAATGTGGCTACCAGGGGCACGAGACACTCAGCTCGGGGTGCCAGGGGCGCGGGGCACTCAGCTCGGTGTACCAGGGGTGCGATTCACTCAGCCGGGTGTACCAGGGGTGCGAGGCACTCAGCCCGGTGTACCAGGGGCACAGAGACAGGAAACACCAAAAAGCAAAAATAAAATAAAATAATAATAATAATAATAACAACCATAATTAAAAAAATAAAAATAAATCAATGTGTCTGGGAACGGGGAGAAGGGAAGAAGCTGGGACACCTCTCCAGCTTCCGCCTTCTCCCCCGTGCTGTAACAGAGTTAGAGTGTCTGGGAACGGGGAGAAGGGAAGAAGCTGGGACACCTCTCCAGCTTCCGCCTTCTCCCCCGTGCTGTAACAGAGTTAGAGTGTCTGGGAACGGGGAGAAGGGCAGAAGCTGGGACACCTCTCCAGCTTCCCCCTTCTCCCCCGTTCCATGCCAGAGTTAGAGTTTCTGGGAACGGGGAGAAGGGCAGAAGCTGGGAGACCTCTCCAGCTCCCCCCTTCTCCAGCGTTCCCTGCCAGAGTTAGAGTTTCTGAGAATGGGGAGAAGAGGAGAAGCTGGGAGACCTCTCCAGCCCTCCAGCTATAATAATAATAATAATAATAATAATAATAATGACAATAAAATAAAATAAAATGAAATGAAATGAAATGAAATAAAATAAAATAAAATAAAAAATATATATCTATCTATCTCATGAAGTACAACACAGCTTGTGAGCTCAGGCCGCAAAGTGGCTGCCAGGGGCACGAGGCACACATCTCGGTGTACCAGGGGCACGAGGCACACATCTCGGTGTACCAGGGGCGCGGGGCACTCAGCTCGGTGTACCAGGGGCGCGATTCACTCAGCCCGGTGTACCAGGGGTGCGAGGCACTCAGCCCGGTGTACCAGGGGCACAGAGAGAGGAAACACCAAAAAGCAAAAATAAAATAAAATAATAATAATAATAACAACCATAATTAAAAAAATAAAAATAAAAATAAATCAATGTGTCTGGGAACGGGGAGAAGGGAAGAAGCTGGGACACCTCTCCAGCTTCCGCCTTCTCCCCCGTGCTGTAACAGAGTTAGAGTGTCTGGGAACGGGGAGAAGGGAAGAAGCTGGGACACCTCTCCAGCTTCCGCCTTCTCCCCCGTGCTGTAACAGAGTTAGAGTGTCTGGGAACGGGGAGAAGGGCAGAAGCTGGGACACCTCTCCAGCTTCCCCCTTCTCCCCCGTTCCATGCCAGAGTTAGAGTTTCTGGGAACGGGGAGAAGGGCAGAAGCTGGGAGACCTCTCCAGCTCCCCCCTTCTCCAGCGTTCCCTGCCAGAGTTAGAGTTTCTGGGAATGGGGAGAAGAGGAGAAGCTGGGAGACCTCTCCAGCCCTCCAGCTATAATAATAATAATAATAATAATAATAATAATGACAATAAAATAAAATAAAATGAAATGAAATGAAATAAAATAAAATAAAATAAAAAATATATATCTATCTATCTCATGAAGTACAACACAGCTTGTGAGCTCAGGCCGCAAAGTGGCTACCAGGGGCACGAGGCACACATCTCGGTGTACCAGGGGCACGAGGCACACATCTCGGTGTACCAGGGGCGCGGGGCACTCAGCTCGGTGTACCAGGGGCGCGATTCACTCAGCCCGGTGTACCAGGGGTGCGAGGCACTCAGCCCGGTGTACCAGGGGCACAGAGAGAGGAAACACCAAAAAGCAAAAATAAAGTAAAATAATAATAATAATAATAATAATAACAACCATAATTAAAAAAATAAAAATAAAAATAAATCAATGTGTCTGGGAACGGGGAGAAGGGAAGAAGCTGGGACACCTCTCCAGCTTCCGCCTTCTCCCCCGTGCTGTAACAGAGTTAGAGTGTCTGGGAACGGGGAGAAGGGCAGAAGCTGGGACACCTCTCCAGCTTCCCCCTTCTCCCCCGTTCCATGCCAGAGTTAGAGTTTCTGGGAACGGGGAGAAGGGCAGAAGCTGGGAGACCTCTCCAGCTCCCCCCTTCTCCAGCGTTCCCTGCCAGAGTTAGAGTTTCTGGGAATGGGGAGAAGAGGAGAAGCTGGGAGACCTCTCCAGCCCTCCAGCTATAATAATAATAATAATAATAATAATAATAATGACAATAAAATAAAATAAAATGAAATGAAATGAAATAAAATAAAATAAAATAAAAAATATATATCTATCTATCTCATGAAGTACAACACAGCTTGTGAGCTCAGGCCGCAAAGTGGCTACCAGGGGCACGAGGCACACATCTCGGTGTACCAGGGGCACGAGGCACACATCTCGGTGTACCAGGGGCGCGGGGCACTCAGCTCGGTGTACCAGGGGCGCGATTCACTCAGCCCGGTGTACCAGGGGTGCGAGGCACTCAGCCCGGTGTACCAGGGGCACAGAGAGAGGAAACACCAAAAAGCAAAAATAAAATAAAATAATAATAATAATAACAACCATAATTAAAAAAATAAAAATAAAAATAAATCAATGTGTCTGGGAACGGGGAGAAGGGAAGAAGCTGGGACACCTCTCCAGCTTCCGCCTTCTCCCCCGTGCTGTAACAGAGTTAGAGTGTCTGGGAACGGGGAGAAGGGCAGAAGCTGGGACACCTTTCCAGCTTCCGCCTTCTCCCCCGTGCTGTAACAGAGTTAGAGTGTCTGGGAACGGGGAGAAGGGCAGAAGCTGGGACACCTCTCCAGCTTCCCCCTTCTCCCCCGTTCCATGCCAGAGTTAGAGTTTCTGGGAACGGGGAGAAGGGCAGAAGCTGGGAGACCTCTCCAGCTCCCCCCTTCTCCAGCGTTCCCTGCCAGAGTTAGAGTTTCTGGGAATGGGGAGAAGAGGAGAAGCTGGGAGACCTCTCCAGCCCTCCAGCTATAATAATAATAATAATAATAATAATAACAATAAAATGAAATAAAATAAAATAAAATAAAATAAAATAAAATAAAAATAATAATAATAACAACAACAACAACAATAATTTAAAAAATAAATAAATAAATGTGTCTGAGCACGGGGAGAAGGGAAGAAGCTGGGAGACCTCTCCAGCCTCCCCCTTGTCCCCCGTTCCATGCCAGAGTTAAAGTTTCTGGGAACGGGGAGAAGGGAAGAAGCTGGGAGAACTCTCCAGCTTCCCCCTTCTCCCCCGTGCTGTAACAGAGTTAGAGTGTCTGGGAACGGGGAGAAGGGCAGAAGCTGGGACACCTCTCCAGCTTCCCCCTTCTCCCCCGTTCCATGCCAGAGTTAGAGTTTCTGGGAACGGGGAGAAGGGCAGAAGCTGGGAGACCTCTCCAGCTCCCCCCTTCTCCAGCGTTCCCTGCCAGAGTTAGAGTTTCTGGGAATGGGGAGAAGAGGAGAAGCTGGGAGACCTCTCCAGCCCTCCAGCTATAATAATAATAATAATAATAATAATAATGACAATAAAATAAAATAAAATGAAATGAAATGAAATAAAATAAAATAAAATAAAAAATATATATCTATCTATCTCATGAAGTACAACACAGCTTGTGAGCTCAGGCCGCAAAGTGGCTACCAGGGGCACGAGGCACACATCTCGGTGTACCAGGGGCACGAGGCACACATCTCGGTGTACCAGGGGCGCGGGGCACTCAGCTCGGTGTACCAGGGGCGCGATTCACTCAGCCCGGTGTACCAGGGGTGCGAGGCACTCAGCCCGGTGTACCAGGGGCACAGAGAGAGGAA
>NW_028181492.1:0-35590 GCF_963514085.1 Chelon labrosus
CTCGCATGGGATGTGTAATGAGGGAAAAAGCATGATTTTTATCCTCCACGAGAGGGGCCCTGACAGCGCCCCATTCATCCGGCTGAACGCGCACCCTCGCCGGCTTCCACTGCTCGGGCGAGCCGCTAGGATTGCTCTGCCCCACCGGTCCCGTTCCAAGCCAGCTACCTGCTTGAAACTGCACAATATGCTCACAAGCACCCTGTTCTTCACATGTAGAGGCAAGAAAGAGGCAGAATCGGTCTAATTCGGCCAGTCTGACAGTAAATGTGGTGGAGAGCAAAACAGCCGTTTCAGAGCGATAGGATGCTGTTTTGCACATTTCGACTTAAAAAGGCCCTGTCCTCACTGAATATTGAGCTGCAATGTGTGATTTGGATCAGGTTTTATCATTACAAGCTCGCATGGGATGTGTAATGAGGGAAAAAGCATGATTTTTATCCTCCACGAGAGGGGCCCTGACAGCGCCCCATTCATCCGGCTGAACGCGCACCCTCGCCGGCTTCCACTGCTCGGGCGAGCCGCTAGGATTGCTCTGCCCCACCGGTCCCGTTCCAAGCCAGCTACCTGCTTGAAACTGCACAATATGCTCACAAGCACCCTGTTCTTCACATGTAGAGGCAAGAAAGAGGCAGAATCGGTCTAATTCGGCCAGTCTGACAGTAAATGTGGTGGAGAGCAAAACAGCCGTTTCAGAGCGATAGGATGCTGTTTTGCACATTTCGACTTAAAAGGCCCTGTCCTCACTGAATATTGAGCTGCAATGTGTGATTTGGATCAGGTTTATCATTACAAGCTCGCATGGGAAGTGTAATGAGGGAAAAAGCATGATTTTTATCCTCCACGAGAGGGGCCCTGACAGCGCCCCATTCATCCGGCTGAACGCGCACCCTCGCCGGCTTCCACTGCTCGGGCGAGCCGCTAGGATTGCTCTGCCCCACCGGTCCCGTTCCAAGCCAGCTACCTGCTGGAAACTGCACAATATGCTCACAAGCACCCTGTTCCTCACATGTAGAGGCAAAAAATAGGCAGAATCGGTCTAATTCGGCCAGTCTGACAGTAAATGTGGTGGAGAGCAAAACAGCCGTTTCAGAGCGATAGGATGCTTTTTTGCACATTTCGACTTAAAAAGGCCCTGTCCTCACTGAATATTGAGCTGCAATGTGTGATTTGGATGAGGTTTTATCATTACAAGCTCGCATGGGATGTGTAATGAGGGAAAAAGCATGATTTTTATCCTCCACGAGAGGGGCCCTGACAGCGCCCCATTCATCCGGCTGAACGCGCACCCTCGCCGGCTTCCACTGCTCGGGCGAGCCGCTAGGATTGCTCTGCCCCACCGGTCCCGTTCCAAGCCAGCTACCTGCTTGAAACTGCACAATATGCTCACAAGCACCCTGTTCTTCACATGTAGAGGCAAGAAAGAGGCAGAATCGGTCTAATTCGGCCAGTCTGACAGTAAATGTGGTGGAGAGCAAAACAGCCGTTTCAGAGCGATAGGATGCTGTTTTGCACATTTCGACTTAAAAAGGCCCTGTCCTCACTGAATATTGAGCTGCAATGTGTGATTTGGATCAGGTTTTATCATTACAAGCTCGCATGGGATGTGTAATGAGGGAAAAAGCATGATTTTTATCCTCCACGAGAGGGGCCCTGACAGCGCCCCATTCATCCGGCTGAACGCGCACCCTCGCCGGCTTCCACTGCTCGGGCGAGCCGCTAGGATTGCTCTGCCCCACCGGTCCCGTTCCAAGCCAGCTACCTGCTTGAAACTGCACAATATGCTCACAAGCACCCTGTTCTTCACATGTAGAGGCAAGAAAGAGGCAGAATCGGTCTAATTCGGCCAGTCTGACAGTAAATGTGGTGGAGAGCAAAACAGCCGTTTCAGAGCGATAGGATGCTGTTTTGCACATTTCGACTTAAAAAGGCCCTGTCCTCACTGAATATTGAGCTGCAATGTGTGATTTGGATCAGGTTTTATCATTACAAGCTCGCATGGGAAGTGTAATGAGGGAAAAAGCATGATTTTTATCCTCCACGAGAGGGGCCCTGACAGCGCCCCATTCATCCGGCTGAACGCGCACCCTCGCCGGCTTCCACTGCTCGGGCGAGCCGCTAGGATTGCTCTGCCCCACCGGTCCCGTTCCAAGCCAGCTACCTGCTGGAAACTGCACAATATGCTCACAAGCACCCTGTTCCTCACATGTAGAGGCAAAAAATAGGCAGAATCGGTCTAATTCGGCCAGTCTGACAGTAAATGTGGTGGAGAGCAAAACAGCCGTTTCAGAGCGATAGGATGCTTTTTTGCACATTTCGACTTAAAAAGGCCCTGTCCTCACTGAATATTGAGCTGCAATGTGTGATTTGGATGAGGTTTTATCATTACAAGCTCGCATGGGATGTGTAATGAGGGAAAAAGCATGATTTTTATCCTCCACGAGAGGGGCCCTGACAGCGCCCCATTCATCCGGCTGAACGCGCACCCTCGCCGGCTTCCACTGCTCGGGCGAGCCGCTAGGATTGCTCTGCCCCACCGGTCCCGTTCCAAGCCAGCTACCTGCTTGAAACTGCACAATATGCTCACAAGCACCCTGTTCTTCACATGTAGAGGCAAGAAAGAGGCAGAATCGGTCTAATTCGGCCAGTCTGACAGTAAATGTGGTGGAGAGCAAAACAGCCGTTTCAGAGCGATAGGATGCTGTTTTGCACATTTCGACTTAAAAAGGCCCTGTCCTCACTGAATATTGAGCTGCAATGTGTGATTTGGATGAGGTTTTATCATTACAAGCTCGCATGGGATGTGTAATGAGGGAAAAAGCATGATTTTTATCCTCCACGAGAGGGGCCCTGACAGCGCCCCATTCATCCGGCTGAACGCGCACCCTCGCCGGCTTCCACTGCTCGGGCGAGCCGCTAGGATTGCTCTGCCCCACCGGTCCCGTTCCAAGCCAGCTACCTGCTGGAAACTGCACAATATGCTCACAAGCACCCTGTTCTTCACATGTAGAGGCAAGAAAGAGGCAGAATCGGTCTAATTCGGCCAGTCTGACAGTAAATGTGGTGGAGAGCAAAACAGCCGTTTCAGAGCGATAGGATGCTGTTTTGCACATTTCGACTTAAAAAGGCCCTGTCCTCACTGAATATTGAGCTGCAATGTGTGATTTGGATCAGGTTTTATCATTACAAGCTCGCATGGGATGTGTAATGAGGGAAAAAGCATGATTTTTATCCTCCACGAGAGGGGCCCTGACAGCGCCCCATTCATCCGGCTGAACGCGCACCCTCGCCGGCTTCCACTGCTCGGGCGAGCCGCTAGGATTGCTCTGCCCCACCGGTCCCGTTCCAAGCCAGCTACCTGCTTGAAACTGCACAATATGCTCACAAGCACCCTGTTCTTCACATGTAGAGGCAAGAAAGAGGCAGAATCGGTCTAATTCGGCCAGTCTGACAGTAAATGTGGTGGAGAGCAAAACAGCCGTTTCAGAGCGATAGGATGCTGTTTTGCACATTTCGACTTAAAAATGACCTGTCCTCACTGAATATTGAGCTGCAATGTGTGATTTGGATCAGGTTTTATCATTACAAGCTCGCATGGGATGTGTAATGAGGGAAAAAGCATGATTTTTATCCTCCACGAGAGGGGCCCTGACAGCGCCCCATTCATCCGGCTGAACGCGCACCCTCGCCGGCTTCCACTGCTCGGGCGAGCCGCTAGGATTGCTCTGCCCCACCGGTCCCGTTCCAAGCCAGCTACCTGCTGGAAACTGCACAATATGCTCACAAGCACCCTGTTCTTCACATGTAGAGGCAAGAAAGAGGCAGAATCGGTCTAATTCGGCCAGTCTGACAGTAAATGTGGTGGAGAGCAAAACAGCCGTTTCAGAGCGATAGGATGCTTTTTTGCACATTTCGACTTAAAAAGGCCCTGTCCTCACTGAATATTGAGCTGCAATGTGTGATTTGGATCAGGTTTTATCATTACAAGCTCGCATGGGATGTGTAATGAGGGAAAAAGCATGATTTTTATCCTCCACGAGAGGGGCCCTGACAGCGCCCCATTCATCCGGCTGAACGCGCACCCTCGCCGGCTTCCACTGCTCGGGCGAGCCGCTAGGATTGCTCTGCCCCACCGGTCCCGTTCCAAGCCAGCTACCTGCTGGAAACTGCACAATATGCTCACAAGCACCCTGTTCTTCACATGTAGAGGCAAGAAAGAGGCAGAATCGGTCTAATTCGGCCAGTCTGACAGTAAATGTGGTGGAGAGCAAAACAGCCGTTTCAGAGCGATAGGATGCTGTTTTGCACATTTCGACTTAAAAAGGCCCTGTCCTCACTGAATATTGAGCTGCAATGTGTGATTTGGATCAGGTTTTATCATTACAAGCTCGCATGGGATGTGTAATGAGGGAAAAAGCATGATTTTTATCCTCCACGAGAGGGGCCCTGACAGCGCCCCATTCATCCGGCTGAACGCGCACCCTCGCCGGCTTCCACTGCTCGGGCGAGCCGCTAGGATTGCTCTGCCCCACCGGTCCCGTTCCAAGCCAGCTACCTGCTGGAAACTGCACAATATGCTCACAAGCACCCTGTTCCTCACATGTAGAGGCAAAAAATAGGCAGAATCGGTCTAATTCGGCCAGTCTGACAGTAAATGTGGTGGAGAGCAAAACAGCCGTTTCAGAGCGATAGGATGCTTTTTTGCACATTTCGACTTAAAAAGGCCCTGTCCTCACTGAATATTGAGCTGCAATGTGTGATTTGGATCAGGTTTTATCATTACAAGCTCGCATGGGATGTGTAATGAGGGAAAAAGCATGATTTTTATCCTCCACGAGAGGGGCCCTGACAGCGCCCCATTCATCCGGCTGAACGCGCACCCTCGCCGGCTTCCACTGCTCGGGCGAGCCGCTAGGATTGCTCTGCCCCACCGGTCCCGTTCCAAGCCAGCTACCTGCTTGAAACTGCACAATATGCTCACAAGCACCCTGTTCTTCACATGTAGAGGCAAGAAAGAGGCAGAATCGGTCTAATTCGGCCAGTCTGACAGTAAATGTGGTGGAGAGCAAAACAGCCGTTTCAGAGCGATAGGATGCTGTTTTGCACATTTCGACTTAAAAAGGCCCTGTCCTCACTGAATATTGAGCTGCAATGTGTGATTTGGATCAGGTTTTATCATTACAAGCTCGCATGGGATGTGTAATGAGGGAAAAAGCATGATTTTTATCCTCCACGAGAGGGGCCCTGACAGCGCCCCATTCATCCGGCTGAACGCGCACCCTCGCCGGCTTCCACTGCTCGGGCGAGCCGCTAGGATTGCTCTGCCCCACCGGTCCCGTTCCAAGCCAGCTACCTGCTGGAAACTGCACAATATGCTCACAAGCACCCTGTTCTTCACATGTAGAGGCAAGAAAGAGGCAGAATCGGTCTAATTCGGCCAGTCTGACAGTAAATGTGGTGGAGAGCAAAACAGCCGTTTCAGAGCGATAGGATGCTTTTTTGCACATTTCGACTTAAAAAGGCCCTGTCCTCACTGAATATTGAGCTGCAATGTGTGATTTGGATCAGGTTTTATCATTACAAGCTCGCATGGGATGTGTAATGAGGGAAAAAGCATGATTTTTATCCTCCACGAGAGGGGCCCTGACAGCGCCCCATTCATCCGGCTGAACGCGCACCCTCGCCGGCTTCCACTGCTCGGGCGAGCCGCTAGGATTGCTCTGCCCCACCGGTCCCGTTCCAAGCCAGCTACCTGCTTGAAACTGCACAATATGCTCACAAGCACCCTGTTCTTCACATGTAGAGGCAAGAAAGAGGCAGAATCGGTCTAATTCGGCCAGTCTGACAGTAAATGTGGTGGAGAGCAAAACAGCCGTTTCAGAGCGATAGGATGCTGTTTTGCACATTTCGACTTAAAAATGACCTGTCCTCACTGAATATTGAGCTGCAATGTGTGATTTGGATCAGGTTTTATCATTACAAGCTCGCATGGGATGTGTAATGAGGGAAAAAGCATGATTTTTATCCTCCACGAGAGGGGCCCTGACAGCGCCCCATTCATCCGGCTGAACGCGCACCCTCGCCGGCTTCCACTGCTCGGGCGAGCCGCTAGGATTGCTCTGCCCCACCGGTCCCGTTCCAAGCCAGCTACCTGCTGGAAACTGCACAATATGCTCACAAGCACCCTGTTCTTCACATGTAGAGGCAAGAAAGAGGCAGAATCGGTCTAATTCGGCCAGTCTGACAGTAAATGTGGTGGAGAGCAAAACAGCCGTTTCAGAGCGATAGGATGCTGTTTTGCACATTTCGACTTAAAAAGGCCCTGTCCTCACTGAATATTGAGCTGCAATGTGTGATTTGGATGAGGTTTTATCATTACAAGCTCGCATGGGATGTGTAATGAGGGAAAAAGCATGATTTTTATCCTCCACGAGAGGGGCCCTGACAGCGCCCCATTCATCCGGCTGAACGCGCACCCTCGCCGGCTTCCACTGCTCGGGCGAGCCGCTAGGATTGCTCTGCCCCACCGGTTCCGTTCCAAGCCAGCTACCTGCTGGAAACTGCACAATATGCTCACAAGCACCCTGTTCTTCACATGTAGAGGCAAGAAAGAGGCAGAATCGGTCTAATTCGGCCAGTCTGACAGTAAATGTGGTGGAGAGCAAAACAGCCGTTTCAGAGCGATAGGATGCTGTTTTGCACATTTCGACTTAAAAAGGCCCTGTCCTCACTGAATATTGAGCTGCAATGTGTGATTTGGATCAGGTTTTATCATTACAAGCTCGCATGGGAAGTGTAATGAGGGAAAAAGCATGATTTTTATCCTCCACGAGAGGGGCCCTGACAGCGCCCCATTCATCCGGCTGAACGCGCACCCTCGCCGGCTTCCACTGCTCGGGCGAGCCGCTAGGATTGCTCTGCCCCACCGGTCCCGTTCCAAGCCAGCTACCTGCTGGAAACTGCACAATATGCTCACAAGCACCCTGTTCCTCACATGTAGAGGCAAAAAATAGGCAGAATCGGTCTAATTCGGCCAGTCTGACAGTAAATGTGGTGGAGAGCAAAACAGCCGTTTCAGAGCGATAGGATGCTTTTTTGCACATTTCGACTTAAAAAGGCCCTGTCCTCACTGAATATTGAGCTGCAATGTGTGATTTGGATGAGGTTTTATCATTACAAGCTCGCATGGGATGTGTAATGAGGGAAAAAGCATGATTTTTATCCTCCACGAGAGGGGCCCTGACAGCGCCCCATTCATCCGGCTGAACGCGCACCCTCGCCGGCTTCCACTGCTCGGGCGAGCCGCTAGGATTGCTCTGCCCCACCGGTCCCGTTCCAAGCCAGCTACCTGCTTGAAACTGCACAATATGCTCACAAGCACCCTGTTCTTCACATGTAGAGGCAAGAAAGAGGCAGAATCGGTCTAATTCGGCCAGTCTGACAGTAAATGTGGTGGAGAGCAAAACAGCCGTTTCAGAGCGATAGGATGCTGTTTTGCACATTTCGACTTAAAAAGGCCCTGTCCTCACTGAATATTGAGCTGCAATGTGTGATTTGGATCAGGTTTTATCATTACAAGCTCGCATGGGATGTGTAATGAGGGAAAAAGCATGATTTTTATCCTCCACGAGAGGGGCCCTGACAGCGCCCCATTCATCCGGCTGAACGCGCACCCTCGCCGGCTTCCACTGCTCGGGCGAGCCGCTAGGATTGCTCTGCCCCACCGGTCCCGTTCCAAGCCAGCTACCTGCTGGAAACTGCACAATATGCTCACAAGCACCCTGTTCTTCACATGTAGAGGCAAGAAAGAGGCAGAATCGGTCTAATTCGGCCAGTCTGACAGTAAATGTGGTGGAGAGCAAAACAGCCGTTTCAGAGCGATAGGATGCTGTTTTGCACATTTCGACTTAAAAAGGCCCTGTCCTCACTGAATATTGAGCTGCAATGTGTGATTTGGATCAGGTTTTATCATTACAAGCTCGCATGGGAAGTGTAATGAGGGAAAAAGCATGATTTTTATCCTCCACGAGAGGGGCCCTGACAGCGCCCCATTCATCCGGCTGAACGCGCACCCTCGCCGGCTTCCACTGCTCGGGCGAGCCGCTAGGATTGCTCTGCCCCACCGGTCCCGTTCCAAGCCAGCTACCTGCTGGAAACTGCACAATATGCTCACAAGCACCCTGTTCTTCACATGTAGAGGCAAGAAAGAGGCAGAATCGGTCTAATTCGGCCAGTCTGACAGTAAATGTGGTGGAGAGCAAAACAGCCGTTTCAGAGCGATAGGATGCTTTTTTGCACATTTCGACTTAAAAAGGCCCTGTCCTCACTGAATATTGAGCTGCAATGTGTGATTTGGATGAGGTTTTATCATTACAAGCTCGCATGGGATGTGTAATGAGGGAAAAAGCATGATTTTTATCCTCCACGAGAGGGGCCCTGACAGCGCCCCATTCATCCGGCTGAACGCGCACCCTCGCCGGCTTCCACTGCTCGAGCGAGCCGCTAGGATTGCTCTGCCCCACCGGTCCCGTTCCAAGCCAGCTACCTGCTTGAAACTGCACAATATGCTCACAAGCACCCTGTTCTTCACATGTAGAGGCAAGAAAGAGGCAGAATCGGTCTAATTCGGCCAGTCTGACAGTAAATGTGGTGGAGAGCAAAACAGCCGTTTCAGAGCGATAGGATGCTGTTTTGCACATTTCGACTTAAAAAGGCCCTGTCCTCACTGAATATTGAGCTGCAATGTGTGATTTGGATCAGGTTTTATCATTACAAGCTCGCATGGGATGTGTAATGAGGGAAAAAGCATGATTTTTATCCTCCACGAGAGGGGCCCTGACAGCGCCCCATTCATCCGGCTGAACGCGCACCCTCGCCGGCTTCCACTGCTCGGGCGAGCCGCTAGGATTGCTCTGCCCCACCGGTCCCGTTCCAAGCCAGCTACCTGCTGGAAACTGCACAATATGCTCACAAGCACCCTGTTCTTCACATGTAGAGGCAAGAAAGAGGCAGAATCGGTCTAATTCGGCCAGTCTGACAGTAAATGTGGTGGAGAGCAAAACAGCCGTTTCAGAGCGATAGGATGCTTTTTTGCACATTTCGACTTAAAAAGGCCCTGTCCTCACTGAATATTGAGCTGCAATGTGTGATTTGGATCAGGTTTTATCATTACAAGCTCGCATGGGATGTGTAATGAGGGAAAAAGCATGATTTTTATCCTCCACGAGAGGGGCCCTGACAGCGCCCCATTCATCCGGCTGAACGCGCACCCTCGCCGGCTTCCACTGCTCGGGCGAGCCGCTAGGATTGCTCTGCCCCACCGGTCCCGTTCCAAGCCAGCTACCTGCTTGAAACTGCACAATATGCTCACAAGCACCCTGTTCTTCACATGTAGAGGCAAGAAAGAGGCAGAATCGGTCTAATTCGGCCAGTCTGACAGTAAATGTGGTGGAGAGCAAAACAGCCGTTTCAGAGCGATAGGATGCTGTTTTGCACATTTCGACTTAAAAATGACCTGTCCTCACTGAATATTGAGCTGCAATGTGTGATTTGGATCAGGTTTTATCATTACAAGCTCGCATGGGATGTGTAATGAGGGAAAAAGCATGATTTTTATCCTCCACGAGAGGGGCCCTGACAGCGCCCCATTCATCCGGCTGAACGCGCACCCTCGCCGGCTTCCACTGCTCGGGCGAGCCGCTAGGATTGCTCTGCCCCACCGGTCCCGTTCCAAGCCAGCTACCTGCTGGAAACTGCACAATATGCTCACAAGCACCCTGTTCTTCACATGTAGAGGCAAGAAAGAGGCAGAATCGGTCTAATTCGGCCAGTCTGACAGTAAATGTGGTGGAGAGCAAAACAGCCGTTTCAGAGCGATAGGATGCTGTTTTGCACATTTCGACTTAAAAAGGCCCTGTCCTCACTGAATATTGAGCTGCAATGTGTGATTTGGATCAGGTTTTATCATTACAAGCTCGCATGGGATGTGTAATGAGGGAAAAAGCATGATTTTTATCCTCCACGAGAGGGGCCCTGACAGCGCCCCATTCATCCGGCTGAACGCGCACCCTCGCCGGCTTCCACTGCTCGGGCGAGCCGCTAGGATTGCTCTGCCCCACCGGTCCCGTTCCAAGCCAGCTACCTGCTTGAAACTGCACAATATGCTCACAAGCACCCTGTTCTTCACATGTAGAGGCAAGAAAGAGGCAGAATCGGTCTAATTCGGCCAGTCTGACAGTAAATGTGGTGGAGAGCAAAACAGCCGTTTCAGAGCGATAGGATGCTGTTTTGCACATTTCGACTTAAAAATGACCTGTCCTCACTGAATATTGAGCTGCAATGTGTGATTTGGATCAGGTTTTATCATTACAAGCTCGCATGGGATGTGTAATGAGGGAAAAAGCATGATTTTTATCCTCCACGAGAGGGGCCCTGACAGCGCCCCATTCATCCGGCTGAACGCGCACCCTCGCCGGCTTCCACTGCTCGGGCGAGCCGCTAGGATTGCTCTGCCCCACCGGTCCCGTTCCAAGCCAGCTACCTGCTGGAAACTGCACAATATGCTCACAAGCACCCTGTTCTTCACATGTAGAGGCAAGAAAGAGGCAGAATCGGTCTAATTCGGCCAGTCTGACAGTAAATGTGGTGGAGAGCAAAACAGCCGTTTCAGAGCGATAGGATGCTTTTTTGCACATTTCGACTTAAAAAGGCCCTGTCCTCACTGAATATTGAGCTGCAATGTGTGATTTGGATCAGGTTTTATCATTACAAGCTCGCATGGGATGTGTAATGAGGGAAAAAGCATGATTTTTATCCTCCACGAGAGGGGCCCTGACAGCGCCCCATTCATCCGGCTGAACGCGCACCCTCGCCGGCTTCCACTGCTCGGGCGAGCCGCTAGGATTGCTCTGCCCCACCGGTCCCGTTCCAAGCCAGCTACCTGCTTGAAACTGCACAATATGCTCACAAGCACCCTGTTCTTCACATGTAGAGGCAAGAAAGAGGCAGAATCGGTCTAATTCGGCCAGTCTGACAGTAAATGTGGTGGAGAGCAAAACAGCCGTTTCAGAGCGATAGGATGCTGTTTTGCACATTTCGACTTAAAAATGACCTGTCCTCACTGAATATTGAGCTGCAATGTGTGATTTGGATCAGGTTTTATCATTACAAGCTCGCATGGGATGTGTAATGAGGGAAAAAGCATGATTTTTATCCTCCACGAGAGGGGCCCTGACAGCGCCCCATTCATCCGGCTGAACGCGCACCCTCGCCGGCTTCCACTGCTCGGGCGAGCCGCTAGGATTGCTCTGCCCCACCGGTCCCGTTCCAAGCCAGCTACCTGCTGGAAACTGCACAATATGCTCACAAGCACCCTGTTCTTCACATGTAGAGGCAAGAAAGAGGCAGAATCGGTCTAATTCGGCCAGTCTGACAGTAAATGTGGTGGAGAGCAAAACAGCCGTTTCAGAGCGATAGGATGCTGTTTTGCACATTTCGACTTAAAAAGGCCCTGTCCTCACTGAATATTGAGCTGCAATGTGTGATTTGGATGAGGTTTTATCATTACAAGCTCGCATGGGATGTGTAATGAGGGAAAAAGCATGATTTTTATCCTCCACGAGAGGGGCCCTGACAGCGCCCCATTCATCCGGCTGAACGCGCACCCTCGCCGGCTTCCACTGCTCGGGCGAGCCGCTAGGATTGCTCTGCCCCACCGGTTCCGTTCCAAGCCAGCTACCTGCTGGAAACTGCACAATATGCTCACAAGCACCCTGTTCTTCACATGTAGAGGCAAGAAAGAGGCAGAATCGGTCTAATTCGGCCAGTCTGACAGTAAATGTGGTGGAGAGCAAAACAGCCGTTTCAGAGCGATAGGATGCTGTTTTGCACATTTCGACTTAAAAAGGCCCTGTCCTCACTGAATATTGAGCTGCAATGTGTGATTTGGATCAGGTTTTATCATTACAAGCTCGCATGGGAAGTGTAATGAGGGAAAAAGCATGATTTTTATCCTCCACGAGAGGGGCCCTGACAGCGCCCCATTCATCCGGCTGAACGCGCACCCTCGCCGGCTTCCACTGCTCGGGCGAGCCGCTAGGATTGCTCTGCCCCACCGGTCCCGTTCCAAGCCAGCTACCTGCTGGAAACTGCACAATATGCTCACAAGCACCCTGTTCCTCACATGTAGAGGCAAAAAATAGGCAGAATCGGTCTAATTCGGCCAGTCTGACAGTAAATGTGGTGGAGAGCAAAACAGCCGTTTCAGAGCGATAGGATGCTTTTTTGCACATTTCGACTTAAAAAGGCCCTGTCCTCACTGAATATTGAGCTGCAATGTGTGATTTGGATGAGGTTTTATCATTACAAGCTCGCATGGGATGTGTAATGAGGGAAAAAGCATGATTTTTATCCTCCACGAGAGGGGCCCTGACAGCGCCCCATTCATCCGGCTGAACGCGCACCCTCGCCGGCTTCCACTGCTCGGGCGAGCCGCTAGGATTGCTCTGCCCCACCGGTCCCGTTCCAAGCCAGCTACCTGCTGGAAACTGCACAATATGCTCACAAGCACCCTGTTCTTCACATGTAGAGGCAAGAAAGAGGCAGAATCGGTCTAATTCGGCCAGTCTGACAGTAAATGTGGTGGAGAGCAAAACAGCCGTTTCAGAGCGATAGGATGCTGTTTTGCACATTTCGACTTAAAAAGGCCCTGTCCTCACTGAATATTGAGCTGCAATGTGTGATTTGGATCAGGTTTTATCATTACAAGCTCGCATGGGATGTGTAATGAGGGAAAAAGCATGATTTTTATCCTCCACGAGAGGGGCCCTGACAGCGCCCCATTCATCCGGCTGAACGCGCACCCTCGCCGGCTTCCACTGCTCGGGCGAGCCGCTAGGATTGCTCTGCCCCACCGGTCCCGTTCCAAGCCAGCTACCTGCTGGAAACTGCACAATATGCTCACAAGCACCCTGTTCTTCACATGTAGAGGCAAGAAAGAGGCAGAATCGGTCTAATTCGGCCAGTCTGACAGTAAATGTGGTGGAGAGCAAAACAGCCGTTTCAGAGCGATAGGATGCTGTTTTGCACATTTCGACTTAAAAAGGCCCTGTCCTCACTGAATATTGAGCTGCAATGTGTGATTTGGATCAGGTTTTATCATTACAAGCTCGCATGGGAAGTGTAATGAGGGAAAAAGCATGATTTTTATCCTCCACGAGAGGGGCCCTGACAGCGCCCCATTCATCCGGCTGAACGCGCACCCTCGCCGGCTTCCACTGCTCGGGCGAGCCGCTAGGATTGCTCTGCCCCACCGGTCCCGTTCCAAGCCAGCTACCTGCTGGAAACTGCACAATATGCTCACAAGCACCCTGTTCCTCACATGTAGAGGCAAAAAATAGGCAGAATCGGTCTAATTCGGCCAGTCTGACAGTAAATGTGGTGGAGAGCAAAACAGCCGTTTCAGAGCGATAGGATGCTTTTTTGCACATTTCGACTTAAAAAGGCCCTGTCCTCACTGAATATTGAGCTGCAATGTGTGATTTGGATGAGGTTTTATCATTACAAGCTCGCATGGGATGTGTAATGAGGGAAAAAGCATGATTTTTATCCTCCACGAGAGGGGCCCTGACAGCGCCCCATTCATCCGGCTGAACGCGCACCCTCGCCGGCTTCCACTGCTCGGGCGAGCCGCTAGGATTGCTCTGCCCCACCGGTCCCGTTCCAAGCCAGCTACCTGCTTGAAACTGCACAATATGCTCACAAGCACCCTGTTCTTCACATGTAGAGGCAAGAAAGAGGCAGAATCGGTCTAATTCGGCCAGTCTGACAGTAAATGTGGTGGAGAGCAAAACAGCCGTTTCAGAGCGATAGGATGCTGTTTTGCACATTTCGACTTAAAAAGGCCCTGTCCTCACTGAATATTGAGCTGCAATGTGTGATTTGGATCAGGTTTTATCATTACAAGCTCGCATGGGATGTGTAATGAGGGAAAAAGCATGATTTTTATCCTCCACGAGAGGGGCCCTGACAGCGCCCCATTCATCCGGCTGAACGCGCACCCTCGCCGGCTTCCACTGCTCGGGCGAGCCGCTAGGATTGCTCTGCCCCACCGGTCCCGTTCCAAGCCAGCTACCTGCTGGAAACTGCACAATATGCTCACAAGCACCCTGTTCTTCACATGTAGAGGCAAGAAAGAGGCAGAATCGGTCTAATTCGGCCAGTCTGACAGTAAATGTGGTGGAGAGCAAAACAGCCGTTTCAGAGCGATAGGATGCTTTTTTGCACATTTCGACTTAAAAAGGCCCTGTCCTCACTGAATATTGAGCTGCAATGTGTGATTTGGATCAGGTTTTATCATTACAAGCTCGCATGGGATGTGTAATGAGGGAAAAAGCATGATTTTTATCCTCCACGAGAGGGGCCCTGACAGCGCCCCATTCATCCGGCTGAACGCGCACCCTCGCCGGCTTCCACTGCTCGGGCGAGCCGCTAGGATTGCTCTGCCCCACCGGTCCCGTTCCAAGCCAGCTACCTGCTTGAAACTGCACAATATGCTCACAAGCACCCTGTTCTTCACATGTAGAGGCAAGAAAGAGGCAGAATCGGTCTAATTCGGCCAGTCTGACAGTAAATGTGGTGGAGAGCAAAACAGCCGTTTCAGAGCGATAGGATGCTGTTTTGCACATTTCGACTTAAAAATGACCTGTCCTCACTGAATATTGAGCTGCAATGTGTGATTTGGATCAGGTTTTATCATTACAAGCTCGCATGGGATGTGTAATGAGGGAAAAAGCATGATTTTTATCCTCCACGAGAGGGGCCCTGACAGCGCCCCATTCATCCGGCTGAACGCGCACCCTCGCCGGCTTCCACTGCTCGGGCGAGCCGCTAGGATTGCTCTGCCCCACCGGTCCCGTTCCAAGCCAGCTACCTGCTGGAAACTGCACAATATGCTCACAAGCACCCTGTTCTTCACATGTAGAGGCAAGAAAGAGGCAGAATCGGTCTAATTCGGCCAGTCTGACAGTAAATGTGGTGGAGAGCAAAACAGCCGTTTCAGAGCGATAGGATGCTGTTTTGCACATTTCGACTTAAAAAGGCCCTGTCCTCACTGAATATTGAGCTGCAATGTGTGATTTGGATCAGGTTTTATCATTACAAGCTCGCATGGGATGTGTAATGAGGGAAAAAGCATGATTTTTATCCTCCACGAGAGGGGCCCTGACAGCGCCCCATTCATCCGGCTGAACGCGCACCCTCGCCGGCTTCCACTGCTCGGGCGAGCCGCTAGGATTGCTCTGCCCCACCGGTCCCGTTCCAAGCCAGCTACCTGCTGGAAACTGCACAATATGCTCACAAGCACCCTGTTCTTCACATGTAGAGGCAAGAAAGAGGCAGAATCGGTCTAATTCGGCCAGTCTGACAGTAAATGTGGTGGAGAGCAAAACAGCCGTTTCAGAGCGATAGGATGCTTTTTTGCACATTTCGACTTAAAAAGGCCCTGTCCTCACTGAATATTGAGCTGCAATGTGTGATTTGGATGAGGTTTTATCATTACAAGCTCGCATGGGATGTGTAATGAGGGAAAAAGCATGATTTTTATCCTCCACGAGAGGGGCCCTGACAGCGCCCCATTCATCCGGCTGAACGCGCACCCTCGCCGGCTTCCACTGCTCGGGCGAGCCGCTAGGATTGCTCTGCCCCACCGGTCCCGTTCCAAGCCAGCTACCTGCTTGAAACTGCACAATATGCTCACAAGCACCCTGTTCTTCACATGTAGAGGCAAGAAAGAGGCAGAATCGGTCTAATTCGGCCAGTCTGACAGTAAATGTGGTGGAGAGCAAAACAGCCGTTTCAGAGCGATAGGATGCTGTTTTGCACATTTCGACTTAAAAAGGCCCTGTCCTCACTGAATATTGAGCTGCAATGTGTGATTTGGATCAGGTTTTATCATTACAAGCTCGCATGGGATGTGTAATGAGGGAAAAAGCATGATTTTTATCCTCCACGAGAGGGGCCCTGACAGCGCCCCATTCATCCGGCTGAACGCGCACCCTCGCCGGCTTCCACTGCTCGGGCGAGCCGCTAGGATTGCTCTGCCCCACCGGTCCCGTTCCAAGCCAGCTACCTGCTGGAAACTGCACAATATGCTCACAAGCACCCTGTTCTTCACATGTAGAGGCAAGAAAGAGGCAGAATCGGTCTAATTCGGCCAGTCTGACAGTAAATGTGGTGGAGAGCAAAACAGCCGTTTCAGAGCGATAGGATGCTGTTTTGCACATTTCGACTTAAAAATGACCTGTCCTCACTGAATATTGAGCTGCAATGTGTGATTTGGATCAGGTTTTATCATTACAAGCTCGCATGGGATGTGTAATGAGGGAAAAAGCATGATTTTTATCCTCCACGAGAGGGGCCCTGACAGCGCCCCATTCATCCGGCTGAACGCGCACCCTCGCCGGCTTCCACTGCTCGGGCGAGCCGCTAGGATTGCTCTGCCCCACCGGTCCCGTTCCAAGCCAGCTACCTGCTGGAAACTGCACAATATGCTCACAAGCACCCTGTTCTTCACATGTAGAGGCAAGAAAGAGGCAGAATCGGTCTAATTCGGCCAGTCTGACAGTAAATGTGGTGGAGAGCAAAACAGCCGTTTCAGAGCGATAGGATGCTGTTTTGCACATTTCGACTTAAAAAGGCCCTGTCCTCACTGAATATTGAGCTGCAATGTGTGATTTGGATCAGGTTTTATCATTACAAGCTCGCATGGGAAGTGTAATGAGGGAAAAAGCATGATTTTTATCCTCCACGAGAGGGGCCCTGACAGCGCCCCATTCATCCGGCTGAACGCGCACCCTCGCCGGCTTCCACTGCTCGGGCGAGCCGCTAGGATTGCTCTGCCCCACCGGTCCCGTTCCAAGCCAGCTACCTGCTGGAAACTGCACAATATGCTCACAAGCACCCTGTTCCTCACATGTAGAGGCAAAAAATAGGCAGAATCGGTCTAATTCGGCCAGTCTGACAGTAAATGTGGTGGAGAGCAAAACAGCCGTTTCAGAGCGATAGGATGCTTTTTTGCACATTTCGACTTAAAAAGGCCCTGTCCTCACTGAATATTGAGCTGCAATGTGTGATTTGGATGAGGTTTTATCATTACAAGCTCGCATGGGATGTGTAATGAGGGAAAAAGCATGATTTTTATCCTCCACGAGAGGGGCCCTGACAGCGCCCCATTCATCCGGCTGAACGCGCACCCTCGCCGGCTTCCACTGCTCGGGCGAGCCGCTAGGATTGCTCTGCCCCACCGGTCCCGTTCCAAGCCAGCTACCTGCTTGAAACTGCACAATATGCTCACAAGCACCCTGTTCTTCACATGTAGAGGCAAGAAAGAGGCAGAATCGGTCTAATTCGGCCAGTCTGACAGTAAATGTGGTGGAGAGCAAAACAGCCGTTTCAGAGCGATAGGATGCTGTTTTGCACATTTCGACTTAAAAAGGCCCTGTCCTCACTGAATATTGAGCTGCAATGTGTGATTTGGATCAGGTTTTATCATTACAAGCTCGCATGGGATGTGTAATGAGGGAAAAAGCATGATTTTTATCCTCCACGAGAGGGGCCCTGACAGCGCCCCATTCATCCGGCTGAACGCGCACCCTCGCCGGCTTCCACTGCTCGGGCGAGCCGCTAGGATTGCTCTGCCCCACCGGTCCCGTTCCAAGCCAGCTACCTGCTGGAAACTGCACAATATGCTCACAAGCACCCTGTTCTTCACATGTAGAGGCAAGAAAGAGGCAGAATCGGTCTAATTCGGCCAGTCTGACAGTAAATGTGGTGGAGAGCAAAACAGCCGTTTCAGAGCGATAGGATGCTTTTTTGCACATTTCGACTTAAAAAGGCCCTGTCCTCACTGAATATTGAGCTGCAATGTGTGATTTGGATCAGGTTTTATCATTACAAGCTCGCATGGGATGTGTAATGAGGGAAAAAGCATGATTTTTATCCTCCACGAGAGGGGCCCTGACAGCGCCCCATTCATCCGGCTGAACGCGCACCCTCGCCGGCTTCCACTGCTCGGGCGAGCCGCTAGGATTGCTCTGCCCCACCGGTCCCGTTCCAAGCCAGCTACCTGCTTGAAACTGCACAATATGCTCACAAGCACCCTGTTCTTCACATGTAGAGGCAAGAAAGAGGCAGAATCGGTCTAATTCGGCCAGTCTGACAGTAAATGTGGTGGAGAGCAAAACAGCCGTTTCAGAGCGATAGGATGCTGTTTTGCACATTTCGACTTAAAAATGACCTGTCCTCACTGAATATTGAGCTGCAATGTGTGATTTGGATCAGGTTTTATCATTACAAGCTCGCATGGGATGTGTAATGAGGGAAAAAGCATGATTTTTATCCTCCACGAGAGGGGCCCTGACAGCGCCCCATTCATCCGGCTGAACGCGCACCCTCGCCGGCTTCCACTGCTCGGGCGAGCCGCTAGGATTGCTCTGCCCCACCGGTCCCGTTCCAAGCCAGCTACCTGCTGGAAACTGCACAATATGCTCACAAGCACCCTGTTCTTCACATGTAGAGGCAAGAAAGAGGCAGAATCGGTCTAATTCGGCCAGTCTGACAGTAAATGTGGTGGAGAGCAAAACAGCCGTTTCAGAGCGATAGGATGCTGTTTTGCACATTTCGACTTAAAAAGGCCCTGTCCTCACTGAATATTGAGCTGCAATGTGTGATTTGGATCAGGTTTTATCATTACAAGCTCGCATGGGATGTGTAATGAGGGAAAAAGCATGATTTTTATCCTCCACGAGAGGGGCCCTGACAGCGCCCCATTCATCCGGCTGAACGCGCACCCTCGCCGGCTTCCACTGCTCGGGCGAGCCGCTAGGATTGCTCTGCCCCACCGGTCCCGTTCCAAGCCAGCTACCTGCTGGAAACTGCACAATATGCTCACAAGCACCCTGTTCTTCACATGTAGAGGCAAGAAAGAGGCAGAATCGGTCTAATTCGGCCAGTCTGACAGTAAATGTGGTGGAGAGCAAAACAGCCGTTTCAGAGCGATAGGATGCTTTTTTGCACATTTCGACTTAAAAAGGCCCTGTCCTCACTGAATATTGAGCTGCAATGTGTGATTTGGATGAGGTTTTATCATTACAAGCTCGCATGGGATGTGTAATGAGGGAAAAAGCATGATTTTTATCCTCCACGAGAGGGGCCCTGACAGCGCCCCATTCATCCGGCTGAACGCGCACCCTCGCCGGCTTCCACTGCTCGGGCGAGCCGCTAGGATTGCTCTGCCCCACCGGTCCCGTTCCAAGCCAGCTACCTGCTTGAAACTGCACAATATGCTCACAAGCACCCTGTTCTTCACATGTAGAGGCAAGAAAGAGGCAGAATCGGTCTAATTCGGCCAGTCTGACAGTAAATGTGGTGGAGAGCAAAACAGCCGTTTCAGAGCGATAGGATGCTGTTTTGCACATTTCGACTTAAAAAGGCCCTGTCCTCACTGAATATTGAGCTGCAATGTGTGATTTGGATCAGGTTTTATCATTACAAGCTCGCATGGGATGTGTAATGAGGGAAAAAGCATGATTTTTATCCTCCACGAGAGGGGCCCTGACAGCGCCCCATTCATCCGGCTGAACGCGCACCCTCGCCGGCTTCCACTGCTCGGGCGAGCCGCTAGGATTGCTCTGCCCCACCGGTCCCGTTCCAAGCCAGCTACCTGCTGGAAACTGCACAATATGCTCACAAGCACCCTGTTCTTCACATGTAGAGGCAAGAAAGAGGCAGAATCGGTCTAATTCGGCCAGTCTGACAGTAAATGTGGTGGAGAGCAAAACAGCCGTTTCAGAGCGATAGGATGCTGTTTTGCACATTTCGACTTAAAAATGACCTGTCCTCACTGAATATTGAGCTGCAATGTGTGATTTGGATCAGGTTTTATCATTACAAGCTCGCATGGGATGTGTAATGAGGGAAAAAGCATGATTTTTATCCTCCACGAGAGGGGCCCTGACAGCGCCCCATTCATCCGGCTGAACGCGCACCCTCGCCGGCTTCCACTGCTCGGGCGAGCCGCTAGGATTGCTCTGCCCCACCGGTCCCGTTCCAAGCCAGCTACCTGCTGGAAACTGCACAATATGCTCACAAGCACCCTGTTCTTCACATGTAGAGGCAAGAAAGAGGCAGAATCGGTCTAATTCGGCCAGTCTGACAGTAAATGTGGTGGAGAGCAAAACAGCCGTTTCAGAGCGATAGGATGCTGTTTTGCACATTTCGACTTAAAAAGGCCCTGTCCTCACTGAATATTGAGCTGCAATGTGTGATTTGGATCAGGTTTTATCATTACAAGCTCGCATGGGATGTGTAATGAGGGAAAAAGCATGATTTTTATCCTCCACGAGAGGGGCCCTGACAGCGCCCCATTCATCCGGCTGAACGCGCACCCTCGCCGGCTTCCACTGCTCGGGCGAGCCGCTAGGATTGCTCTGCCCCACCGGTCCCGTTCCAAGCCAGCTACCTGCTTGAAACTGCACAATATGCTCACAAGCACCCTGTTCTTCACATGTAGAGGCAAGAAAGAGGCAGAATCGGTCTAATTCGGCCAGTCTGACAGTAAATGTGGTGGAGAGCAAAACAGCCGTTTCAGAGCGATAGGATGCTTTTTTGCACATTTCGACTTAAAACGGCCCTGTCCTCACTGAATATTGAGCTGCAATGTGTGATTTGGATCAGGTTTTATCATTACAAGCTCGCATGGGATGTGTAATGAGGGAAAAAGCATGATTTTTATCCTCCACGAGAGGGGCCCTGACAGCGCCCCATTCATCCGGCTGAACGCGCACCATCGCCGGCTTCCACTGCTCGGGCGAGCCGCTAGGATTGCTCTGCCCCACCGGTCCCGTTCCAAGCCAGCTACCTGCTGGAAACTGCACAATATGCTCACAAGCACCCTGTTCTTCACATGTAGAGGCAAGAAAGAGGCAGAATCGGTCTAATTCGGCCAGTCTGACAGTAAATGTGGTGGAGAGCAAAACAGCCGTTTCAGAGCGATAGGATGCTTTTTTGCACATTTCGACTTAAAAAGGCCCTGTCCTCACTGAATATTGAGCTGCAATGTGTGATTTGGATCAGGTTTTATCATTACAAGCTCGCATGGGATGTGTAATGAGGGAAAAAGCATGATTTTTATCCTCCACGAGAGGGGCCCTGACAGCGCCCCATTCATCCGGCTGAACGCGCACCCTCGCCGGCTTCCACTGCTCGGGCGAGCCGCTAGGATTGCTCTGCCCCACCGGTCCCGTTCCAAGCCAGCTACCTGCTGGAAACTGCACAATATGCTCACAAGCACCCTGTTCTTCACATGTAGAGGCAAGAAAGAGGCAGAATCGGTCTAATTCGGCCAGTCTGACAGTAAATGTGGTGGAGAGCAAAACAGCCGTTTCAGAGCGATAGGATGCTGTTTTGCACATTTCGACTTAAAAAGGCCCTGTCCTCACTGAATATTGAGCTGCAATGTGTGATTTGGATCAGGTTTTATCATTACAAGCTCGCATGGGATGTGTAATGAGGGAAAAAGCATGATTTTTATCCTCCACGAGAGGGGCCCTGACAGCGCCCCATTCATCCGGCTGAACGCGCACCCTCGCCGGCTTCCACTGCTCGGGCGAGCCGCTAGGATTGCTCTGCCCCACCGGTCCCTATCCAAGCCAGCTACCTGCTTGAAACTGCACAATATGCTCACAAGCACCCTGTTCTTCACATGTAGAGGCAAGAAAGAGGCAGAATCGGTCTAATTCTGCCAGTCTGACAGTAAATGTGGTGGAGAGCAAAACAGCCGTTTCAGAGCGATAGGATGCTTTTTTGCACATTTCGACTTAAAACGGCCCTGTCCTCACTGAATATTGAGCTGCAATGTGTGATTTGGATCAGGTTTTATCATTACAAGCTCGCATGGGATGTGTAATGAGGGAAAAAGCATGATTTTTATCCTCCACGAGAGGGGCCCTGACAGCGCCCCATTCATCCGGCTGAACGCGCACCATCGCCGGCTTCCACTGCTCGGGCGAGCCGCTAGGATTGCTCTGCCCCACCGGTCCCGTTCCAAGCCAGCTACCTGCTGGAAACTGCACAATATGCTCACAAGCACCCTGTTCTTCACATGTAGAGGCAAGAAAGAGGCAGAATCGGTCTAATTCGGCCAGTCTGACAGTAAATGTGGTGGAGAGCAAAACAGCCGTTTCAGAGCGATAGGATGCTTTTTTGCACATTTCGACTTAAAAAGGCCCTGTCCTCACTGAATATTGAGCTGCAATGTGTGATTTGGATCAGGTTTTATCATTACAAGCTCGCATGGGATGTGTAATGAGGGAAAAAGCATGATTTTTATCCTCCACGAGAGGGGCCCTGACAGCGCCCCATTCATCCGGCTGAACGCGCACCCTCGCCGGCTTCCACTGCTCGGGCGAGCCGCTAGGATTGCTCTGCCCCACCGGTCCCGTTCCAAGCCAGCTACCTGCTGGAAACTGCACAATATGCTCACAAGCACCCTGTTCTTCACATGTAGAGGCAAGAAAGAGGCAGAATCGGTCTAATTCGGCCAGTCTGACAGTAAATGTGGTGGAGAGCAAAACAGCCGTTTCAGAGCGATAGGATGCTGTTTTGCAAATTTCGACTTAAAAAGGCCCTGTCCTCACTGAATATTGAGCTGCAATGTGTGATTTGGATCAGGTTTTATCATTACAAGCTCGCATGGGATGTGTAATGAGGGAAAAAGCATGATTTTTATCCTCCACGAGAGGGGCCCTGACAGCGCCCCATTCATCCGGCTGAACGCGCACCCTCGCCGGCTTCCACTGCTCGGGCGAGCCGCTAGGATTGCTCTGCCCCACCGGTCCCGTTCCAAGCCAGCTACCTGCTGGAAACTGCACAATATGCTCACAAGCACCCTGTTCTTCACATGTAGAGGCAAGAAAGAGGCAGAATCGGTCTAATTCGGCCAGTCTGACAGTAAATGTGGTGGAGAGCAAAACAGCCGTTTCAGAGCGATAGGATGCTGTTTTGCACATTTCGACTTAAAAAGGCCCTGTCCTCACTGAATATTGAGCTGCAATGTGTGATTTGGATCAGGTTTTATCATTACAAGCTCGCATGGGATGTGTAATGAGGGAAAAAGCATGATTTTTATCCTCCACGAGAGGGGCCCTGACAGCGCCCCATTCATCCGGCTGAACGCGCACCCTCGCCGGCTTCCACTGCTCGGGCGAGCCGCTAGGATTGCTCTGCCCCACCGGTCCCGTTCCAAGCCAGCTACCTGCTGGAAACTGCACAATATGCTCACAAGCACCCTGTTCTTCACATGTAGAGGCAAGAAAGAGGCAGAATCGGTCTAATTCGGCCAGTCTGACAGTAAATGTGGTGGAGAGCAAAACAGCCGTTTCAGAGCGATAGGATGCTTTTTTGCACATTTCGACTTAAAAAGGCCCTGTCCTCACTGAATATTGAGCTGCAATGTGTGATTTGGATGAGGTTTTATCATTACAAGCTCGCATGGGATGTGTAATGAGGGAAAAAGCATGATTTTTATCCTCCACGAGAGGGGCCCTGACAGCGCCCCATTCATCCGGCTGAACGCGCACCCTCGCCGGCTTCCACTGCTCGGGCGAGCCGCTAGGATTGCTCTTGCCCCACCGGTCCCGTTCCAAGCCAGCTACCTGCTGGAAACTGCACAATATGCTCACAAGCACCCTGTTCTTCACATGTAGAGGCAAGAAAGAGGCAGAATCGGTCTAATTCGGCCAGTCTGACAGTAAATGTGGTGGAGAGCAAAACAGCCGTTTCAGAGCGATAGGATGCTTTTTTGCACATTTCGACTTAAAAAGGCCCTGTCCTCACTGAATATTGAGCTGCAATGTGTGATTTGGATCAGGTTTTATCATTACAAGCTCGCATGGGATGTGTAATGAGGGAAAAAGCATGATTTTTATCCTCCACGAGAGGGGCCCTGACAGCGCCCCATTCATCCGGCTGAACGCGCACCCTCGCCGGCTCCACTGCTCGGGCGAGCCGCTAGGATTGCTCTGCCCCACCGGTCCCGTTCCAAGCCAGCTACCTGCTTGAAACTGCACAATATGCTCACAAGCACCCTGTTCTTCACATGTAGAGGCAAGAAAGAGGCAGAATCGGTCTAATTCGGCCAGTCTGACAGTAAATGTGGTGGAGAGCAAAACAGCCGTTTCAGAGCGATAGGATGCTGTTTTGCACATTTCGACTTAAAAAGGCCCTGTCCTCACTGAATATTGAGCTGCAATGTGTGATTTGGATGAGGTTTTATCATTACAAGCTCGCATGGGATGTGTAATGAGGGAAAAAGCATGATTTTTATCCTCCACGAGAGGGGCCCTGACAGCGCCCCATTCATCCGGCTGAACGCGCACCCTCGCCGGCTTCCACTGCTCGGGCGAGCCGCTAGGATTGCTCTGCCCCACCGGTCCCGTTCCAAGCCAGCTACCTGCTGGAAACTGCACAATATGCTCACAAGCACCCTGTTCTTCACATGTAGAGGCAAGAAAGAGGCAGAATCGGTCTAATTCGGCCAGTCTGACAGTAAATGTGGTGGAGAGCAAAACAGCCGTTTCAGAGCGATAGGATGCTGTTTTGCACATTTCGACTTAAAAAGGCCCTGTCCTCACTGAATATTGAGCTGCAATGTGTGATTTGGATCAGGTTTTATCATTACAAGCTCGCATGGGATGTGTAATGAGGGAAAAAGCATGATTTTTATCCTCCACGAGAGGGGCCCTGACAGCGCCCCATTCATCCGGCTGAACGCGCACCCTCGCCGGCTTCCACTGCTCGGGCGAGCCGCTAGGATTGCTCTGCCCCACCGGTCCCGTTCCAAGCCAGCTACCTGCTTGAAACTGCACAATATGCTCACAAGCACCCTGTTCTTCACATGTAGAGGCAAGAAAGAGGCAGAATCGGTCTAATTCGGCCAGTCTGACAGTAAATGTGGTGGAGAGCAAAACAGCCGTTTCAGAGCGATAGGATGCTGTTTTGCACATTTCGACTTAAAAAGGCCCTGTCCTCACTGAATATTGAGCTGCAATGTGTGATTTGGATCAGGTTTTATCATTACAAGCTCGCATGGGATGTGTAATGAGGGAAAAAGCATGATTTTTATCCTCCACGAGAGGGGCCCTGACAGCGCCCCATTCATCCGGCTGAACGCGCACCATCGCCGGCTTCCACTGCTCGGGCGAGCCGCTAGGATTGCTCTGCCCCACCGGTCCCGTTCCAAGCCAGCTACCTGCTGGAAACTGCACAATATGCTCACAAGCACCCTGTTCTTCACATGTAGAGGCAAGAAAGAGGCAGAATCGGTCTAATTCGGCCAGTCTGACAGTAAATGTGGTGGAGAGCAAAACAGCCGTTTCAGAGCGATAGGATGCTGTTTTGCAAATTTCGACTTAAAAAGGCCCTGTCCTCACTGAATATTGAGCTGCAATGTGTGATTTGGATCAGGTTTTATCATTACAAGCTCGCATGGGATGTGTAATGAGGGAAAAAGCATGATTTTTATCCTCCACGAGAGGGGCCCTGACAGCGCCCCATTCATCCGGCTGAACGCGCACCCTCGCCGGCTTCCACTGCTCGGGCGAGCCGCTAGGATTGCTCTGCCCCACCGGTCCCGTTCCAAGCCAGCTACCTGCTGGAAACTGCACAATATGCTCACAAGCACCCTGTTCTTCACATGTAGAGGCAAGAAAGAGGCAGAATCGGTCTAATTCGGCCAGTCTGACAGTAAATGTGGTGGAGAGCAAAACAGCCGTTTCAGAGCGATAGGATGCTGTTTTGCACATTTCGACTTAAAAAGGCCCTGTCCTCACTGAATATTGAGCTGCAATGTGTGATTTGGATCAGGTTTTATCATTACAAGCTCGCATGGGATGTGTAATGAGGGAAAAAGCATGATTTTTATCCTCCACGAGAGGGGCCCTGACAGCGCCCCATTCATCCGGCTGAACGCGCACCCTCGCCGGCTTCCACTGCTCGGGCGAGCCGCTAGGATTGCTCTGCCCCACCGGTCCCGTTCCAAGCCAGCTACCTGCTGGAAACTGCACAATATGCTCACAAGCACCCTGTTCTTCACATGTAGAGGCAAGAAAGAGGCAGAATCGGTCTAATTCGGCCAGTCTGACAGTAAATGTGGTGGAGAGCAAAACAGCCGTTTCAGAGCGATAGGATGCTGTTTTGCAAATTTCGACTTAAAAAGGCCCTGTCCTCACTGAATATTGAGCTGCAATGTGTGATTTGGATCAGGTTTTATCATTACAAGCTCGCATGGGATGTGTAATGAGGGAAAAAGCATGATTTTTATCCTCCACGAGAGGGGCCCTGACAGCGCCCCATTCATCCGGCTGAACGCGCACCCTCGCCGGCTTCCACTGCTCGGGCGAGCCGCTAGGATTGCTCTGCCCCACCGGTCCCGTTCCAAGCCAGCTACCTGCTGGAAACTGCACAATATGCTCACAAGCACCCTGTTCTTCACATGTAGAGGCAAGAAAGAGGCAGAATCGGTCTAATTCGGCCAGTCTGACAGTAAATGTGGTGGAGAGCAAAACAGCCGTTTCAGAGCGATAGGATGCTGTTTTGCACATTTCGACTTAAAAAGGCCCTGTCCTCACTGAATATTGAGCTGCAATGTGTGATTTGGATCAGGTTTTATCATTACAAGCTCGCATGGGATGTGTAATGAGGGAAAAAGCATGATTTTTATCCTCCACGAGAGGGGCCCTGACAGCGCCCCATTCATCCGGCTGAACGCGCACCCTCGCCGGCTTCCACTGCTCGGGCGAGCCGCTAGGATTGCTCTGCCCCACCGGTCCCGTTCCAAGCCAGCTACCTGCTGGAAACTGCACAATATGCTCACAAGCACCCTGTTCTTCACATGTAGAGGCAAGAAAGAGGCAGAATCGGTCTAATTCGGCCAGTCTGACAGTAAATGTGGTGGAGAGCAAAACAGCCGTTTCAGAGCGATAGGATGCTTTTTTGCACATTTCGACTTAAAAAGGCCCTGTCCTCACTGAATATTGAGCTGCAATGTGTGATTTGGATCAGGTTTTATCATTACAAGCTCGCATGGGATGTGTAATGAGGGAAAAAGCATGATTTTTATCCTCCACGAGAGGGGCCCTGACAGCGCCCCATTCATCCGGCTGAACGCGCACCCTCGCCGGCTTCCACTGCTCGGGCGAGCCGCTAGGATTGCTCTGCCCCACCGGTCCCGTTCCAAGCCAGCTACCTGCTGGAAACTGCACAATATGCTCACAAGCACCCTGTTCTTCACATGTAGAGGCAAGAAAGAGGCAGAATCGGTCTAATTCGGCCAGTCTGACAGTAAATGTGGTGGAGAGCAAAACAGCCGTTTCAGAGCGATAGGATGCTGTTTTGCACATTTCGACTTAAAAAGGCCCTGTCCTCACTGAATATTGAGCTGCAATGTGTGATTTGGATCAGGTTTTATCATTACAAGCTCGCATGGGATGTGTAATGAGGGAAAAAGCATGATTTTTATCCTCCACGAGAGGGGCCCTGACAGCGCCCCATTCATCCGGCTGAACGCGCACCCTCGCCGGCTTCCACTGCTCGGGCGAGCCGCTAGGATTGCTCTGCCCCACCGGTCCCGTTCCAAGCCAGCTACCTGCTTGAAACTGCACAATATGCTCACAAGCACCCTGTTCTTCACATGTAGAGGCAAGAAAGAGGCAGAATCGGTCTAATTCGGCCAGTCTGACAGTAAATGTGGTGGAGAGCAAAACAGCCGTTTCAGAGCGATAGGATGCTTTTTTGCACATTTCGACTTAAAACGGCCCTGTCCTCACTGAATATTGAGCTGCAATGTGTGATTTGGATCAGGTTTTATCATTACAAGCTCGCATGGGATGTGTAATGAGGGAAAAAGCATGATTTTTATCCTCCACGAGAGGGGCCCTGACAGCGCCCCATTCATCCGGCTGAACGCGCACCATCGCCGGCTTCCACTGCTCGGGCGAGCCGCTAGGATTGCTCTGCCCCACCGGTCCCGTTCCAAGCCAGCTACCTGCTGGAAACTGCACAATATGCTCACAAGCACCCTGTTCTTCACATGTAGAGGCAAGAAAGAGGCAGAATCGGTCTAATTCGGCCAGTCTGACAGTAAATGTGGTGGAGAGCAAAACAGCCGTTTCAGAGCGATAGGATGCTGTTTTGCACATTTCGACTTAAAAAGGCCCTGTCCTCACTGAATATTGAGCTGCAATGTGTGATTTGGATCAGGTTTTATCATTACAAGCTCGCATGGGATGTGTAATGAGGGAAAAAGCATGATTTTTATCCTCCACGAGAGGGGCCCTGACAGCGCCCCATTCATCCGGCTGAACGCGCACCCTCGCCGGCTTCCACTGCTCGGGCGAGCCGCTAGGATTGCTCTGCCCCACTGGTCCCGTTCCAAGCCAGCTACCTGCTTGAAACTGCACAATATGCTCACAAGCACCCTGTTCTTCACATGTAGAGGCAAGAAAGAGGCAGAATCGGTCTAATTCGGCCAGTCTGACAGTAAATGTGGTGGAGAGCAAAACAGCCGTTTCAGAGCGATAGGATGCTGTTTTGCACATTTCGACTTAAAAAGGCCCTGTCCTCACTGAATATTGAGCTGCAATGTGTGATTTGGATCAGGTTTTATCATTACAAGCTCGCATGGGATGTGTAATGAGGGAAAAAGCATGATTTTTATCCTCCACGAGAGGGGCCCTGACAGCGCCCCATTCATCCGGCTGAACGCGCACCCTCGCCGGCTTCCACTGCTCGGGCGAGCCGCTAGGATTGCTCTGCCCCACCGGTCCCGTTCCAAGCCAGCTACCTGCTGGAAACTGCACAATATGCTCACAAGCACCCTGTTCTTCACATGTAGAGGCAAGAAAGAGGCAGAATCGGTCTAATTCGGCCAGTCTGACAGTAAATGTGGTGGAGAGCAAAACAGCCGTTTCAGAGCGATAGGATGCTGTTTTGCAAATTTCGACTTAAAAAGGCCCTGTCCTCACTGAATATTGAGCTACAATGTGTGATTTGGATCAGGTTTTATCATTACAAGCTCGCATGGGATGTGTAATGAGGGAAAAAGCATGATTTTTATCCTCCACGAGAGGGGCCCTGACAGCGCCCCATTCATCCGGCTGAACGCGCACCCTCGCCGGCTTCCACTGCTCGGGCGAGCCGCTAGGATTGCTCTGCCCCACCGGTCCCGTTCCAAGCCAGCTACCTGCTGGAAACTGCACAATATGCTCACAAGCACCCTGTTCTTCACATGTAGAGGCAAGAAAGAGGCAGAATCGGTCTAATTCGGCCAGTCTGACAGTAAATGTGGTGGAGAGCAAAACAGCCGTTTCAGAGCGATAGGATGCTGTTTTGCACATTTCGACTTAAAAAGGCCCTGTCCTCACTGAATATTGAGCTGCAATGTGTGATTTGGATCAGGTTTTATCATTACAAGCTCGCATGGGATGTGTAATGAGGGAAAAAGCATGATTTTTATCCTCCACGAGAGGGGCCCTGACAGCGCCCCATTCATCCGGCTGAACGCGCACCCTCGCCGGCTTCCACTGCTCGGGCGAGCCGCTAGGATTGCTCTGCCCCACCGGTCCCGTTCCAAGCCAGCTACCTGCTGGAAACTGCACAATATGCTCACAAGCACCCTGTTCTTCACATGTAGAGGCAAGAAAGAGGCAGAATCGGTCTAATTCGGCCAGTCTGACAGTAAATGTGGTGGAGAGCAAAACAGCCGTTTCAGAGCGATAGGATGCTGTTTTGCACATTTCGACTTAAAAAGGCCCTGTCCTCACTGAATATTGAGCTGCAATGTGTGATTTGGATCAGGTTTTATCATTACAAGCTCGCATGGGATGTGTAATGAGGGAAAAAGCATGATTTTTATCCTCCACGAGAGGGGCCCTGACAGCGCCCCATTCATCCGGCTGAACGCGCACCCTCGCCGGCTTCCACTGCTCGGGCGAGCCGCTAGGATTGCTCTGCCCCACCGGTCCCGTTCCAAGCCAGCTACCTGCTTGAAACTGCACAATATGCTCACAAGCACCCTGTTCTTCACATGTAGAGGCAAGAAAGAGGCAGAATCGGTCTAATTCGGCCAGTCTGACAGTAAATGTGGTGGAGAGCAAAACAGCCGTTTCAGAGCGATAGGATGCTTTTTTGCACATTTCGACTTAAAACGGCCCTGTCCTCACTGAATATTGAGCTGCAATGTGTGATTTGGATCAGGTTTTATCATTACAAGCTCGCATGGGATGTGTAATGAGGGAAAAAGCATGATTTTTATCCTCCACGAGAGGGGCCCTGACAGCGCCCCATTCATCCGGCTGAACGCGCACCATCGCCGGCTTCCACTGCTCGGGCGAGCCGCTAGGATTGCTCTGCCCCACCGGTCCCGTTCCAAGCCAGCTACCTGCTGGAAACTGCACAATATGCTCACAAGCACCCTGTTCTTCACATGTAGAGGCAAGAAAGAGGCAGAATCGGTCTAATTCGGCCAGTCTGACAGTAAATGTGGTGGAGAGCAAAACAGCCGTTTCAGAGCGATAGGATGCTTTTTTGCACATTTCGACTTAAAAAGGCCCTGTCCTCACTGAATATTGAGCTGCAATGTGTGATTTGGATCAGGTTTTATCATTACAAGCTCGCATGGGATGTGTAATGAGGGAAAAAGCATGATTTTTATCCTCCACGAGAGGGGCCCTGACAGCGCCCCATTCATCCGGCTGAACGCGCACCCTCGCCGGCTTCCACTGCTCGGGCGAGCCGCTAGGATTGCTCTGCCCCACCGGTCCCGTTCCAAGCCAGCTACCTGCTGGAAACTGCACAATATGCTCACAAGCACCCTGTTCTTCACATGTAGAGGCAAGAAAGAGGCAGAATCGGTCTAATTCGGCCAGTCTGACAGTAAATGTGGTGGAGAGCAAAACAGCCGTTTCAGAGCGATAGGATGCTGTTTTGCACATTTCGACTTAAAAAGGCCCTGTCCTCACTGAATATTGAGCTGCAATGTGTGATTTGGATCAGGTTTTATCATTACAAGCTCGCATGGGATGTGTAATGAGGGAAAAAGCATGATTTTTATCCTCCACGAGAGGGGCCCTGACAGCGCCCCATTCATCCGGCTGAACGCGCACCCTCGCCGGCTTCCACTGCTCGGGCGAGCCGCTAGGATTGCTCTGCCCCACCGGTCCCGTTCCAAGCCAGCTACCTGCTGGAAACTGCACAATATGCTCACAAGCACCCTGTTCTTCACATGTAGAGGCAAGAAAGAGGCAGAATCGGTCTAATTCGGCCAGTCTGACAGTAAATGTGGTGGAGAGCAAAACAGCCGTTTCAGAGCGATAGGATGCTGTTTTGCACATTTCGACTTAAAAAGGCCCTGTCCTCACTGAATATTGAGCTGCAATGTGTGATTTGGATCAGGTTTTATCATTACAAGCTCGCATGGGATGTGTAATGAGGGAAAAAGCATGATTTTTATCCTCCACGAGAGGGGCCCTGACAGCGCCCCATTCATCCGGCTGAACGCGCACCCTCGCCGGCTTCCACTGCTCGGGCGAGCCGCTAGGATTGCTCTGCCCCACCGGTCCCGTTCCAAGCCAGCTACCTGCTGGAAACTGCACAATATGCTCACAAGCACCCTGTTCTTCACATGTAGAGGCAAGAAAGAGGCAGAATCGGTCTAATTCGGCCAGTCTGACAGTAAATGTGGTGGAGAGCAAAACAGCCGTTTCAGAGCGATAGGATGCTTTTTTGCACATTTCGACTTAAAAAGGCCCTGTCCTCACTGAATATTGAGCTGCAATGTGTGATTTGGATCAGGTTTTATCATTACAAGCTCGCATGGGATGTGTAATGAGGGAAAAAGCATGATTTTTATCCTCCACGAGAGGGGCCCTGACAGCGCCCCATTCATCCGGCTGAACGCGCACCCTCGCCGGCTTCCACTGCTCGGGCGAGCCGCTAGGATTGCTCTGCCCCACCGGTCCCGTTCCAAGCCAGCTACCTGCTGGAAACTGCACAATATGCTCACAAGCACCCTGTTCTTCACATGTAGAGGCAAGAAAGAGGCAGAATCGGTCTAATTCGGCCAGTCTGACAGTAAATGTGGTGGAGAGCAAAACAGCCGTTTCAGAGCGATAGGATGCTGTTTTGCACATTTCGACTTAAAAAGGCCCTGTCCTCACTGAATATTGAGCTGCAATGTGTGATTTGGATCAGGTTTTATCATTACAAGCTCGCATGGGATGTGTAATGAGGGAAAAAGCATGATTTTTATCCTCCACGAGAGGGGCCCTGACAGCGCCCCATTCATCCGGCTGAACGCGCACCCTCGCCGGCTTCCACTGCTCGGGCGAGCCGCTAGGATTGCTCTGCCCCACCGGTCCCGTTCCAAGCCAGCTACCTGCTGGAAACTGCACAATATGCTCACAAGCACCCTGTTCTTCACATGTAGAGGCAAGAAAGAGGCAGAATCGGTCTAATTCGGCCAGTCTGACAGTAAATGTGGTGGAGAGCAAAACAGCCGTTTCAGAGCGATAGGATGCTGTTTTGCACATTTCGACTTAAAAAGGCCCTGTCCTCACTGAATATTGAGCTGCAATGTGTGATTTGGATCAGGTTTTATCATTACAAGCTCGCATGGGATGTGTAATGAGGGAAAAAGCATGATTTTTATCCTCCACGAGAGGGGCCCTGACAGCGCCCCATTCATCCGGCTGAACGCGCACCCTCGCCGGCTTCCACTGCTCGGGCGAGCCGCTAGGATTGCTCTGCCCCACCGGTCCCGTTCCAAGCCAGCTACCTGCTGGAAACTGCACAATATGCTCACAAGCACCCTGTTCTTCACATGTAGAGGCAAGAAAGAGGCAGAATCGGTCTAATTCGGCCAGTCTGACAGTAAATGTGGTGGAGAGCAAAACAGCCGTTTCAGAGCGATAGGATGCTGTTTTGCACATTTCGACTTAAAAAGGCCCTGTCCTCACTGAATATTGAGCTGCAATGTGTGATTTGGATCAGGTTTTATCATTACAAGCTCGCATGGGATGTGTAATGAGGGAAAAAGCATGATTTTTATCCTCCACGAGAGGGGCCCTGACAGCGCCCCATTCATCCGGCTGAACGCGCACCCTCGCCGGCTTCCACTGCTCGGGCGAGCCGCTAGGATTGCTCTGCCCCACCGGTCCCGTTCCAAGCCAGCTACCTGCTGGAAACTGCACAATATGCTCACAAGCACCCTGTTCTTCACATGTAGAGGCAAGAAAGAGGCAGAATCGGTCTAATTCGGCCAGTCTGACAGTAAATGTGGTGGAGAGCAAAACAGCCGTTTCAGAGCGATAGGATGCTGTTTTGCACATTTCGACTTAAAAAGGCCCTGTCCTCACTGAATATTGAGCTGCAATGTGTGATTTGGATCAGGTTTTATCATTACAAGCTCGCATGGGATGTGTAATGAGGGAAAAAGCATGATTTTTATCCTCCACGAGAGGGGCCCTGACAGCGCCCCATTCATCCGGCTGAACGCGCACCCTCGCCGGCTTCCACTGCTCGGGCGAGCCGCTAGGATTGCTCTGCCCCACCGGTCCCGTTCCAAGCCAGCTACCTGCTGGAAACTGCACAATATGCTCACAAGCACCCTGTTCTTCACATGTAGAGGCAAGAAAGAGGCAGAATCGGTCTAATTCGGCCAGTCTGACAGTAAATGTGGTGGAGAGCAAAACAGCCGTTTCAGAGCGATAGGATGCTGTTTTGCACATTTCGACTTAAAAAGGCCCTGTCCTCACTGAATATTGAGCTGCAATGTGTGATTTGGATCAGGTTTTATCATTACAAGCTCGCATGGGATGTGTAATGAGGGAAAAAGCATGATTTTTATCCTCCACGAGAGGGGCCCTGACAGCGACCCATTCATCCGGCTGAACGCGCACCCTCGCCGGCTTCCACTGCTCGGGCGAGCCGCTAGGATTGCTCTGCCCCACCGGTCCCGTTCCAAGCCAGCTACCTGCTGGAAACTGCACAATATGCTCACAAGCACCCTGTTCTTCACATGTAGAGGCAAGAAAGAGGCAGAATCGGTCTAATTCGGCCAGTCTGACAGTAAATGTGGTGGAGAGCAAAACAGCCGTTTCAGAGCGATAGGATGCTGTTTTGCACATTTCGACTTAAAAAGGCCCTGTCCTCACTGAATATTGAGCTGCAATGTGTGATTTGGATCAGGTTTTATCATTACAAGCTCGCATGGGATGTGTAATGAGGGAAAAAGCATGATTTTTATCCTCCACGAGAGGGGCCCTGACAGCGCCCCATTCATCCGGCTGAACGCGCACCCTCGCCGGCTTCCACTGCTCGGGCGAGCCGCTAGGATTGCTCTGCCCCACCGGTCCCGTTCCAAGCCAGCTACCTGCTGGAAACTGCACAATATGCTCACAAGCACCCTGTTCTTCACATGTAGAGGCAAGAAAGAGGCAGAATCGGTCTAATTCGGCCAGTCTGACAGTAAATGTGGTGGAGAGCAAAACAGCCGTTTCAGAGCGATAGGATGCTGTTTTGCACATTTCGACTTAAAAAGGCCCTGTCCTCACTGAATATTGAGCTGCAATGTGTGATTTGGATCAGGTTTTATCATTACAAGCTCGCATGGGATGTGTAATGAGGGAAAAAGCATGATTTTTATCCTCCACGAGAGGGGCCCTGACAGCGCCCCATTCATCCGGCTGAACGCGCACCCTCGCCGGCTTCCACTGCTCGGGCGAGCCGCTAGGATTGCTCTGCCCCACCGGTCCCGTTCCAAGCCAGCTACCTGCTGGAAACTGCACAATATGCTCACAAGCACCCTGTTCTTCACATGTAGAGGCAAGAAAGAGGCAGAATCGGTCTAATTCGGCCAGTCTGACAGTAAATGTGGTGGAGAGCAAAACAGCCGTTTCAGAGCGATAGGATGCTGTTTTGCACATTTCGACTTAAAAAGGCCCTGTCCTCACTGAATATTGAGCTGCAATGTGTGATTTGGATCAGGTTTTATCATTACAAGCTCGCATGGGATGTGTAATGAGGGAAAAAGCATGATTTTTATCCTCCACGAGAGGGGCCCTGACAGCGCCCCATTCATCCGGCTGAACGCGCACCCTCGCCGGCTTCCACTGCTCGGGCGAGCCGCTAGGATTGCTCTGCCCCACCGGTCCCGTTCCAAGCCAGCTACCTGCTGGAAACTGCACAATATGCTCACAAGCACCCTGTTCTTCACATGTAGAGGCAAGAAAGAGGCAGAATCGGTCTAATTCGGCCAGTCTGACAGTAAATGTGGTGGAGAGCAAAACAGCCGTTTCAGAGCGATAGGATGCTGTTTTGCACATTTCGACTTAAAAAGGCCCTGTCCTCACTGAATATTGAGCTGCAATGTGTGATTTGGATCAGGTTTTATCATTACAAGCTCGCATGGGATGTGTAATGAGGGAAAAAGCATGATTTTTATCCTCCACGAGAGGGGCCCTGACAGCGCCCCATTCATCCG